>NC_057798.1:667461798-667468664 GCF_018294505.1 Triticum aestivum | reverse complement strand
TGTCACAGCCCTAGAATTTGTTTGTCATTAGTTGCATTAAGGCATTCATGCATCATGTTTAAAATTCATGAAACCTGAAATGGGATGACAAACCCTAGCACTAAATAAAATGCAATTAGGATCAAAATAAAAATATTTTCAATAAACCCAGAATGCCCTTTAGAAAAGTTCATTATTTTTGTTAAAGGTGAAAACCCCTGCCATCAATGATGCACATATTTCTAGGACATTCTGGATTTTTGAATTAAATCCTATTGTATTTGACCTTGGGCATTTAAATACTATAAATAATTTAAATGTTCAAATAAATGTTGGAAATTGTTAAGGGTCACTGAAATAATTCAGAAAGCACCCATAATTGTTTCCAGGATTTTATAAAATGATTTGATATTTTAAATCAAATCAAAACAAACTACAGAAAATAGAAAACAGAATTAAATAGAAATAAGAGAGAGAGAGAGCAGAAGATCTTACCTGGCGCTCGCCTGGTAGCCCACCTGGCCCAGCCCATCTCCACTCCCCCTGTCGTCTTCCTCCTCGCCAGAAGGACCGAGGCGTGGCGCGCGCCCGAGAGGCCTCGGCCACCTCCTGCTTCCCCTGGCCACCTCCTGCTTCCTCTCGTCGCCCTGGACCCCGTCCGCGACGCCACGCATCCTCCCAGGCCTCGCACTCTCCCCGTGCCTTCTCCCCCCCTTCTCTGGCTCCCTCTCTCTTCCACTGAGCGGAGCCCCGTCGCCACCGACGCCGTTCGCCGCGACCACCACCACCGCCTCGTCTCCCCGACGCCTCCTAAAGCTCTGCCTCGACCTACTATTCCTCCCCACCGCTCCAAGCAACACCAGGAGCCCTGCAGTGACGCCATTGCCGCCATCTTCACCGACGGGATCGAAGATCGCCGGCCCGATTCGCCGTCTCCGTCGCCTCCCCGAGCACGCCGACCCTCTCTTCGAACTCACCGTGAGCCCCTGAGCATTTCCCCTCTGCCCCCCTGCTTGCTCCCGCCCTCTAGCCGTAGCCCCAAGGTCACCCGAGGCCGCCGTCCGCCATGGCCGGCGAGCCCGCGTTCCCGAGCCTCTCCTGCTCGCACCAGGGGCACTGACACGCTCCTGGCGCCTCCAGGAGGATGCCTCTCCACTCCGTTTGCTCGCTCGAGCGCTGCAGCCGCGTCCCTGCCCCAGCCCGAACTCCAGCCACCGCGGAAGTGCTCGCCGCCGTCGTCTCCGGCCACCCCGCGGCCCCTCGTGCAGCCAGCTAGGTGCGGCCGTGTACGGGCTACCTTCTGGTGGCCTTCGCGCGTCCAGCCGCCGCCCGTAGCGCAACCCCGGTGAACATCCGCCGCGTTTCGGGTCGCCGCCGACCGAACTCCGGTGGCCAGTGACGTGGCGCTGTCATTAGCCACTAATGACGCACTAACCAACCCCCTAGGCCACTGACAGTGGGCCCCACCCCTGGTCAAACCCCAGTCAGTGCTGGGTTTGACCAGGATTAGGTCCTGTGTCACTGACGTGTGGCCCCCACACGTCAGGTTTGACCCGAGCCAGCCCAGTTGACCCTGCTGACGTCACAGTGACGTGGTGCTGACGCCATAATTCATTTCTGGATTTATTATTACTCAGGAAATTTCAGAAAATGCCCTAAACTTCAATAAATCATAGAAAATTAACCGTAACTCCAAATTAAATAATTTATATATGAAAAATTATCAGAAAAATTCAAGGAATCCATCTGTACCATTTTCATGCATGTTAGAACAACTTATAGCTGCTGTTTAGCACAAATCAATTAAATGTCATTTGAATAATCACATATGGAGTTTGAATTTGAATCTTGTATTCAAACCAACTTCATTTAATCTGTTGCTAGTTGCATTAGCCCAAAACACATTCATTTTGCCATGTCATGATCATGCATCATATTGTGCATTGCATTGATTGTGTTCCCTTCTGTGTTGCCGGTATTTGTCCCCTCTCGATAGACGTGATACCGATGATGTGATCATTGACACCGATGAAGACTCAATGTTATCTTCAGAAGTGCCAGGCAAGCAAAACCCCCTTGTTCATTCCGATAAAATCCCACTCTCTCGCTCCTGCTCTCTTTTACTGCATTAGGACAACACCGATTCATCTGTTACTTGCTGCGGTAGCTGAACCCCTTTAACCTTTGCATGACCTGTCATTGCCACAGTAAATAGATGAAACCCACTAGCATGAGTAGGAGTTGTTTGAGCCCTGTTGTGCCTACTCATTCATGCTTGTTTGTCATGCCTGCTACTGCTTAGAGTTGAGTCAGGTCTGATTCATCGGGGATAAATCAGAGGCGTGTGAACATGTCCTACTATGTGTGAGCTAAGTGTGTGAACACGATTTGGTAAAGGTAGCGGTGAGAGGCCATGTAGGAGTACATGGTGGGTTGTCTCATTGCATCCGTCCTCAGGAACTGAGTTCTGTGTTTGTGATCCATGATTCAGCTACTACCACGCATTGGGCCTGAAACCAATGGACCCTCTCGGCTTCTTAATCACCCTTGTCCTCTGTCCAGGAGTTGCAAGTAGTTTCTGGTGTTTGTAGTATGCTGGAGGCCGTGCGCAGCGCTGACCATAGGGGTGGGCTGTGATGCGGTAGGCACGTGGCCGGGTAAACCGGGCGCCCGTTTGGTGTCACGGAACCCTGTTCACATCGTTTGGGGCTGTGAGCGAAACTCCGGCCGGATCTCCTCATGGATGGAACCCGAATAGGCGATAAACCTGGACTAGAGACTTGAGTGTTTAGGCAGGCCGTGGCCGACACCCACGTTGGGCTTCCGCTTGAAGGTTGCCGAGTACATGTCATGTAAACGGCGGTAAGTGGTGAGAGCGTGTGTGAAGAAGTACACCCCTGCAGGGTTAACATCATCTATTCGAATAGCCGTGTCCGCGGTAAAGGACTTCTGGGTTGCTTATATCAGTTCATAGACAAGTGAAAGTGGATACTCTAAAATACGCAAGATAAGCGTGAGTGCTATGGATGGCGTTCTCGTAGGGAGACGGGAGCGGTTCCATAGTGGTGTATTGGTTGGTGAATATGTGGACTCGTGTGCGCCACCTCAAAAGAGTTACTTGCAGTCGTAGTTCAGGTTAGCCACCGAGTCAAAGCTGGCTTGCTGCAGTTAAACCCCACCATCCCTTTGTTGATAATGATGCATATGTAGATAGTTCTGATGTAAGTCTTGCTGGGTACATTTGTACTCACGTTTGCCTATTTTATGTTTTTGCAGAGAGACTTCAGTCTCACTAGTATTTCCGCGTGGTCTTCGACGTTTAGCTTGTTACCTCAGCTACGATCTTGTGCCTCGGCAGGATTTGGTAGATAGTCAGGCTTCTCAGCCTTTCTCATTTATAGATGTCTGTACTCAGACATGATAGCTTCCGCTTGTGCTTTGATTTGTATGCTCTGAATGTTGGGCCGTGAGACCCCTGTTTGTAATATCTCGCTCCTCGGAGCCTATTGAATAAATTACTTGAGTCGTAGAGTCATGTTGTGATGCCATGTTGTATTTGCACATATCGAGCATATTGTGTGTATGTTATTGAAATGCTTGGTATGTGTGGGATCTGACCATCTAGTTGTTTATCTTTAGTAGCCTATCTTACGGGGAAATGTCTCCTAGTGTTTCCACCGAGCCATGGTAGCTTGCTACTGCTCCGGAACACTTAGGCTGGCCGGCATGTGTCCTTCTTCGTTCCTGTGTCTGTCCCTTCGGGGAAATGTCACGCGATGAATACCGGAGTCCTGTTAGCCCGCTACAGCCCGGTTCACCGGAGTCCTGCTAGCCCAGTGCTACAGCCTGGATTCACTCGCTGATGACCGACACGTTCGATGCTGGGTCATGGATGCCTGTCCCTGTAAGTCTGTGCCACTTTGGGTTTACGACTAGCCATGTCAGCCCGGGCTCCTTATCATATGGATGCTAGCGACACTGTCATATACGTGTGCCAAAAGGCGCAAACGGTCTCGGGCAAAGGTAAGGCGACACCCGTGGGAATACCGTGCGTGAGGCCGCAAAGTGATATGAGGTGTTACATGCTAGATCGATGTGGCATTGAGTCGGGGTCCTGACAGTGTTGGTATCAGAGCTTGACTGCCTGTAGGATTACCAAGCCAAACTGGTCGAAGTTGAGTCTAGAAATTCTTAGTTATATAAGGGAATTGATTGTGGGATGGAACGTAAGGCTCTTTTTACTCCTTATACCTCATGGCCTTCTGATCTGAGTCATCATCTTCTCTTCTACGGGGATTAAGAACTAGGCTATCTCTTCTTTCTATTAGGATTACGTGTTGCTAATCTGTAGACTTATAAGATTGTTGGACTTAAGCCTCGTTTCAGTTCCTACTACTTTTGTATGATTACTGTTGATCTCGGAACCTTGATACTGTGATGTTGAGTGGTTATGCCACCATTTTGTGATTGTCTCAAATCTTTTTGAGCATTTACAGCCGTTATGCTGTCCAAGTCATCCCAGGTCTCTAAACAGTCTGATGCATTTGCAAATCCTTTCCTTCCATCTCCGATGTCCCTTTTGGTCGGAATAAGCACACTAATCGGTAGGTTGAGGTACTTTGTTACCTCGGCGTAGATGTTGGAGCTATTATTATGACCTTAGGTGTTTAGGAAGTCACCTAGCAATTTAGCAATGCTTTTGTATCCCCAGTGTGATGATTCTGGCCATTATTTTTGAAAGCATCCCGTGATGTTATTAGTTAGTAGGCATTCTATTTCTGGGTTTTGAACCCGAGATTCACTCTACTTACTTCATGTTGATAGTGTTTGCTAGTTCCTTCAGGATATTAGTAACTTTGCGATAGTCCTCGAGGTCCGTGGTATTTCCTTCTTCCAAATACTATGAACCGCTTATGGCAGATGTTTATTGGATCAAAAGATCACAATTAGAGTACTCTTGAGGAGATCTCCATTCATAAATCGTGACTCTGCCAGTCCTACCTCTCTGCATGGGTTATCTGGAAGAAATGTTGATCTCGCTCGACATACTAATCTATGCATCCACAACTCAGAAAATTATATGTTCCTTTGAGTTGTCCCTCTTTAGTTGTCTACTGACCTTCGTCTATCAATTGATAGTCAAGGGTATGCATGCATTCGTTTATCGATGCCTATTACCCTTGTGGTCCGTCAAGCCATTCTGTCCTGAATGACTTGGAGAAACAAACTCCAGTACCTCATCCATATCTAGGATTGGGTCAAAGTAGTTGTATTCCGCAGATCAAATGCCAATCCAGCTTTTGGTTCTGTTCTACCTTGGAGTATCACCCCCTTTATGTCAGAATTGTCATGAGAGCTGCACCAACTCTCATGAATTTTGACGTAGTGATACTTCTCACCATCATTAGTCATTCCTCGGCCCTCGTGTTGATGCAACCGGAATACCGACAAATGAATTGTGATGTGTGAAATCAATACTCCTAGCAACCTTGTTGCTGGTAGTTAAAGGACAATAATCTCATTCTTAGCGTGTTGGTTCTTGAATCATCCTTCTAAGACTGATCGTGCTACCTAGTCCTTATTTCGGTGCACCCTTCGATTGATGAGTTAGGATCTTGTCAAGTCCTCGCTCATTTGATTATATCGTCTTGCCCTGAAAAGCAAGATTGTTCTCGAGCTTAGTAACATATCGGTGGTTCGTGATTTTCCGAATATCTTCTCGAAAGTATCACTAGGTTGTCACCTGACTGTTATGTTGAGCTCGTGATCAAGTTGGTTTATCCTGTAAACCACCCCTTTCTCCAAGAATCCGTGTTGGATACCCCTGAGCTAGTTGGTTAAGCTAGACAACAACTTGGAGAGTTGGAAGATAAAAGCTTGCCTAACTTAGTTCGTTCCAAAGGGATATTCTTGTGTAGTGTGTGTTGAAGAAAGATGATATCTTCATCGATTGGTCCCTGTGATCAGTTAATGGACCTATCATCTTGTCCAACCTTTGATTTGGGTGTGGGCTATCCTCAAATCAAGTCAGAACCAACAAGGTTCGTAATGTTGTCTTACTCGTGGTTTTTCCTCGAGCATACACCATTATATTCTTTGGTCTGACCAATGCTATCACCGTGTCCACTTAACTATGGAATTTCTTTTAAAAGGAAACCCGGATGAATTGTTGTTGAGCCCATTGACAACATCCTTATCTCCTCCATGATTTGTTGAACATTAAGCTAGTGTTGGAAACTTTTGAAAGCATTTCTTCATGCTAGTTCATGAAGCATATGTTCGGATGTAAGAAGTGACTTCCTCCAGTTCATGTGCATTTGATGCAAGTTGCCGCCGTGGATTCGAAAAAGTCAATGTTGTTTCCTTTGGAATCATCCCAAATCAGTCATGCATACGTGCGAAGTATTCTGTGGTTCGGAGACTTGCAACCTCCATTCTATATGTGTCCCTAGCACACCAAGCCACTGATTGATTTGTTCAAGGTTAATAAGTTCTAAGTGCTAGTCCCGAAGGTACCAGACGGATTTGTACAAAACTTCGATATCCTCGCTGATGGTTCCCCCTCCTGAACTCGGTAGTGTTTTATTATAAGACTACCTTGTGGTCATGCTTGTCTTGGACAACATGTTCACATGTTGTAGCAGAACCGGCTCGTGTTTTTGGAGCTTGCTATCGTAGTTCATTCCCCGAGAATCTCGCAACGTCGTCTCGTCTATTTGTGTTGCAAACTTTCATTTCTCCTCCAGACTTGATGAGTCTAGAATATCCTGACACCAGCCAGATCTGAATCTCAGGCAGATATGATGGTTGGAACGTTTTCCCAAGAACGATAATAATGGTCTCACTTTAACCGGTAAAGTGGATGTCGCGGCCAACACACCCAGCCG
>NC_057798.1:667455143-667460488 GCF_018294505.1 Triticum aestivum | reverse complement strand
AAGACCTGTTATTATAATATCTTGATTGATGAAGTTGGCCACCCCCCATAGGGATTTCGTAGGATTTACTCCCTAGTTGCCCCTATGGATTTCTGAGATCCCTAAGTCCGACCTTTTTACTTGATGTTCTAGATATCAAACCATATCTATGAATGGGTTACACTAGCACATCAAGGAGAACATTAGAAACGGAGTGCTAAATGTCTCTCGGTCGATCATCCAGATTTTATTTCCTTGGCCCCGCCAAGGGTGAAATCTGAAAAGGTGTTATCTTCCTTGCATCTGCATCCTCCATCACCCTTCATCATGGTAGTAAGTTGTGTTACCGGACCCTTGACACGGATGTTGGTAAAACCTTGATGATTATGGAATTGCTCAAGTTCTTGAGAGCACGCGCAAGTGCTAGGTTTGATCATCGGCATTAACTGTATAGCGCTCTCAGTTTCCTCGGTTATGATATAACCATTCCAATAGTGGGATAACTCTCTATTGTTGAGCCTCTCCCCAGTTACTAGAATCATTCCCATCATTTGCATTTTGTTCCCAGTTTGCACCGCCAATGTGCCATTCTACCATGGGTCTCTTCCATTTCCGGTGATAAGCAAATTCATCCATTGCGTTGTCTTCAACAAGGTAATCCACATCATCCAAGTCCGAGTATGCCATTCTACTGACCCCCTCCAAACGATCGCTCGAGAATTGTCCTAGGCTGGTTTAAAGAGTTTCAATGATGTCTGAATCAAAGGTAATTCTTTTGCCACTTAAGGGGATATATCTACGAATCACCCCCCCCTCCAGGATGTCTCGTTGAGGTATCATGGCAACTCAACTCCTCGCTACGTTGACAACCGTTCACCACCTTCTTAGGTGTGGAATCGTTGTCTACCTAGTGAACCTTCGTCATCTGTTCCACTCCATTCCTCTAGAGGTGTGCTTCGTCTCTCAGCTCGAGAGATATTGCTATGTCCCATTCCGTGAGTTAATCCTGAGTTGTTCGTTCTTTGAGAAGATTAACTCTTCTAGAGTTTTCCTTCCCTTTTCTTGTCATGTTAGTTGGAGTTCTCAGAGAAAGACTTCGAGACAATGATGGTGATCGAATCAACGTTCCTATGAAGTGCAACCTGGATCGTGAAGATTGTACTAGTTTGCGTTCCCCCTTCACCTTACCCTACGCTTGAATCTCGGGATGAGATTTTTGTTTAGTGGGGGTGAGTTGTCACAGCCCTAGAATTTGTTTGTCATTAGTTGCATTAAGGCATTCATGCATCATGTTTAAAATTCATGAAACCTGAAATGGGATGACAAACCCTAGCACTAAATAAAATGCAATTAGGATCAAAATAAAAATATTTTCAATAAACCCAGAATGCCCTTTAGAAAAGTTCATTATTTTTGTTAAAGGTGAAAACCCCTGCCATCAATGATGCACATATTTCTAGGACATTCTGGATTTTTGAATTAAATCCTATTGTATTTGACCTTGGGCATTTAAATACTATAAATAATTTAAATGTTCAAATAAATGTTGGAAATTGTTAAGGGTCACTGAAATAATTCAGAAAGCACCCATAATTGTTTCCAGGATTTTATAAAATGATTTGATATTTTAAATCAAATCAAAACAAACTACAGAAAATAGAAAACAGAATTAAATAGAAATAAGAGAGAGAGAGAGCAGAAGATCTTACCTGGCGCTCGCCTGGTAGCCCACCTGGCCCAGCAGCACGGCCCAGCCCATCTCCACTCCCCCTGTCGTCTTCCTCCTCGCCAGAAGGACCGAGGCGTGGCGCGCGCCCGAGAGGCCTCGGCCACCTCCTGCTTCCCCTGGCCACCTCCTGCTTCCTCTCGTCGCCCTGGACCCCGTCCGCGACGCCACACACCCTCCCAGGCCTCGCACTCTCCCCGTGCCTTCTCCCCCCTTCTCTGGCTCCCTCTCTCTTCCACCGAGCGGAGCCCCGTCGCCACCGACGCCGTTCGCCGCGGCCACCACCACCGCCTCGTCTTCCCGACGCCTCCTAAAGCTCTGCCTCAACCTACTCTTCCTCCCCACCGCTCCAAGCAACACCAGGAGCCCTGTAGTGACGCCATTGCCGCCATCTTCACCGACGGGCATCGAAGATCGCCGGCCCGATTCGCCGTCTCTGTCGCCTCCCCGAGCACGCCGACCCTCTCTTCGAACTCACCGTGAGCCCCTGAGCATTTCCCCTCTGCCCCCCTGCTTGCTCCCGCCCTCTAGCCGTAGCCCCGAGGTCACCCGAGGCCGCCGTCCGCCATGGCCAGCGAGCCCGCGTTCCCGAGCCTCTCCTGCTCGCACCAGGGGCACTGACACGCTCCTGGCGCCTCCAGGAGGATGCCTCTCCACTCCGTTTGCTCGCTCGAGCGCTGCAGCCGCGTCCCTGCCCCAGCCCGAACTCCGGCCACCGCGGAAGTGCTCGCCGCCGTCGTCTCCGACCACCCCGCGGCCCCTCGTGCAGCCAGCTAGGTGCGGCCGTGTACGGGCTACCTTCTGGTGGCCTTCGCGCGTCCAGCCGCCGCCCGTAGCGCAACCCCGGTGAACATCCGCCACGTTTCGGGTCGCCGCCGACCGAACTCCGGTGGCCAGTGACGTGGCGCTGTCATTAGCCACTAATGACGCACTAACCAACCCCCTAGGCCACTGACAGTGGGCCCCACCCCTGGTCAAACCCCAGTCAGCGCTGGGTTTGACTAGGATTAGGTCCTGTGTCACTGACGTGTGGCCCCCACACGTCAGGTTTGACCCGAGCCAGCCCAGTTGACCCTGCTGACGTCACAGTGACGTGGTGCTGACGCCATAATTCATTTCTGGATTTATTATTACTCAGGAAATTTCAGAAAATGCCCTAAACTTCAATAAATCATAGAAAATTAACCGTAACTCCAAATTAAATAATTTATATATGAAAAATTATCAGAAAAATTCAAGGAATCCATCTGTACCATTTTCATGCATGTTAGAACAACTTATAGCTGCTGTTTAGCACAACTCAATTAAATGGCATTTGAATAATCACATATGGAGTTTGAATTTGAATCTTGTATTCAAACCAACTTCATTTAATCTGTTGCTAGTTGCATTAGTCCAAAACACATTCATTTTGCCATGTCATGATCATGCATCATATTGTGCATTGCATTGATTGTGTTCCCTTCTGTGTTGCCGGTATTTGTCCCCTCTCGATAGACGTGATACCGATGATGTGATCATTGACACTGATGAAGACTCAATGTTATCTTCAGAAGTGCCAGGCAAGCAAAACCCCCTTGTTCATTCCGATAAAAACCCACTCTCTCGCTCCTGCTCTCTTTTACTGCATTAGGACAACACCGATTCATCTGTTACTTGCTGCGGTAGCTGAACCCCTTTAACCTTTGCATGACCTGTCATTGCCACAGTAAATAGATGAAACCCACTAGCATGAGTAGGAGTTGTTTGAGCCCTGTTGTGCCTACTCATTCATGCTTGTTTGTCATGCCTGCTACTGCTTAGAGTTGAGTCAGGTTTGATTCATCGGGGATAAATCAGAGGCGTGTGAACATGTCCTACTGTGTGTGAGCTAAGTGTGTGAACACGATTTGGTAAAGGTAGCGGTGAGAGGCCATGTAGGAGTACATGGTGGGTTGTCTCATTGCATCCGTCCTCAGGAACTGAGTTCTGTGTTTGTGATCCATGATTCAGCTACTACCACGCATTGGGCCTGAAACCAATGGACCCTCTCGGCTTCTTAATCACCCTTGTCCTCTGTCCAGGAGTTGCAAGTAGTTTCTGGTGTTTGTAGTATGCTGGAGGCCGTGCGCAGCGCTGACCGTAGGGGTGGGCTGTGATGCGGTAGGCACGTGGCCGGGTAAACCGGGCGCCCGTTTGGTGTCACGGAACCCTGTTCACATCGTTTGGGGCTGTGAGCGAAGCTCCGGACGGATCTCCTCATGGATGGAACCCGAATAGGCGATAAACCTGGACTAGAGACTTGAGTGTTTAGGCAGGCCGTGGCCGACACCCACGTTGGGCTTCCGCTTGAAGGTTGCCGAGTACATGTCGTGTAAACGGCGGTAAGTGGTGAGAGCGTGTGTGAAGAAGTACACCCCTGCAGGGTTAACATCATCTATTCGAATAGCCGTGTCCGCGGTAAAGGACTTCTGGGTTGCTTATATCAGTTCATAGACAAGTGAAAGTGGATACTCTAAAATACGCAAGATAAGCGTGAGTGCTATGGATGGCGTTCTCGTAGGGAGACGGGAGCGGTTCCATAGTGGTGTATTGGTTGGTGAATATGTGGACTCGTGTGCGCCACCTCAAAAGAGTTACTTGCAGTCGTAGTTCAGGTTAGCCACCGAGTCAAAGCTGGCTTGCTGCAGTTAAACCCCACCATCCCTTTGTTGATAATGATGCATATGTAGATAGTTCTGATGTAAGTCTTGCTGGGTACATTTGTACTCACGTTTGCCTATTTTATGTTTTTGCAGAGAGACTTCAGTCTCACTA
The DNA here is from genome assembly GCF_018294505.1 of Triticum aestivum. Lineage (NCBI taxonomy): Eukaryota > Viridiplantae > Streptophyta > Magnoliopsida > Poales > Poaceae > Triticum > Triticum aestivum. The sequence goes on along the minus strand of NC_057798.1, from coordinate 667,455,987 downwards.
GTATTTCCGCGTGGTCTTCGACGTTTAGCTTGTTACCTCAGCTACGATCTTGTGCCTCGGCAGGATTTGGTAGATAGTCAGGCTTCTCAGCCTTTCTCATTTATAGATGTCTGTACTCAGACATGATAGCTTCCGCTTGTGCTTTGATTTGTATGCTCTGAATGTTGGGTCGTGAGACCCCTGTTTGTAATATCTCGCTCCTCGGAGCCTATTGAATAAATTTCTTGAGTCGTAGAGTCATGTTGTGATGCCATGTTGTATTTGCACATATCAAGCATATTGTGTGTATGTTATTGAAATGCTTGGTATGTGTGGGATCTGACCATCTAGTTGTTTATCTTTAGTAGCCTCTCTTACGGGGAAATGTCTCCTAGTGTTTCCACCGAGCCATGGTAGCTTGCTACTGCTCCGGAACACTTAGGCTGGCCGGCATGTGTCCTTCTTCGTTCCTGTGTCTGTCCCTTCGGGGAAATGTCACGCGATGAATACCGGAGTCCTGTTAGCCCGCTACAGCCCGGTTCACCGGAGTCCTGCTAGCCCAGTGCTACAGCCTGGATTCACTCGCTGATGACCGACACGTTCGATGCTGGGTCATGGATGCCTGTCCCTGTAAGTCTGTGCCACTTTGGGTTTATGACTAGCCATGTCAGCCCGGGCTCCTTATCATAAGGATGCTAGCGACACTGTCATATACGTGTGCCAAAAGGCGCAAACGGTCTCGGGCAAAGGTAAAGCGACACCCGTGGGAATACCGTGCGTGAGGCCGCAAAGTGATATGAGGTGTTACATGCTAGATCGATGTGGCATTGAGTCGGGGTCCTGACAGGGGGTGGGGGCGCCGGTG
>NC_057798.1:667376413-667455091 GCF_018294505.1 Triticum aestivum | reverse complement strand
GCGGGGTGGGAGGTGGTCGGGGGTGGGGGCGTGACCGTGGGGTGGGAGGTGGTGGCGTGGCCGCGGGATGAGAGGTGGTCGCCGGTTTCGGTGTTAGCAGAATAAGACGTTTCGGTGTGCAGAATAAGAGTATTAAGGGTGTTATTAGAATAGACCCACCCTATATATATATATACAATTTGCTACATATATACAATTTCTCCTACAATTTGCAGACCATTACATTCATGCAGGCAGCTTGTAATAGAATTCTCCTTTGGGATCTACGACTTGGTCGAGCAAAAATCCCGCTATTCCTATTGAATCGCTCGAACGCGATCCTCTGGTAGGAGCTGATCCCGCATGTCCCTCATCCTTAAAGAAGGAGATCAATATACATATATTAGTTGTGCATGTGTATATATTAGATAATGATGTAAAAATTGTGACTGGTGTTCTGGCAAATGTACCCATTGGTGTCTATCAGTTTTGCTTCTTTCGGACGCATCATGCGGATGTTCGCGCAAACGTAGTATGCACATAAATTATTTCCTAACGCCTGCTTCAGGGCCTTTATGAGAATAGAATTCAATCAGATAACAATTAATCAAGAATGATAATGGTATTGAAATTAGAATTAAAGAGATGGTAGCTAGCTAGTACTACTTAATTAATTACCTTGGGTCGCACCCATTTCAGCTTTTGTTTCCATTGTCCTTCAGCCTATTTGATGAACTTTTCCCAAGCCCTGCCCGCGGCAAAGAAAATGAATAAATGAGTTATTAATTAGTTGATATCAGGAAATGAACTAAAGAGGCTGACATATAGTTTGATAATGATTGAAATTACCTGTCGACCATCCCCTTCATGATTTCGTAGTCACTATACTCTTTAAGTAGTGAGTCCAGTACTTGAACTTTTCTCTCTTCAACTTCAATGATTAGCAGGATCCAGTGAAAATTGCATGCGCACACGTTTGTATAATTAAGTGGGCATGTGCATATATAACGCATCAGCTACATTTATTATCAACTAGTACAAGACAGTGTCACTCACCCGAAGTTGTAAGGAAGTAGTATTTCTGGTTGGGTATTTAGTCGCTCCAAGAACTCTAGCAAGCTTTTCTCTGTGTATTTTCAATCCCATTTACATGACCATGTCTATTCATTGATGGTATTTAGGTCAATGAACCCAATGCCATAGCTTCCAGCTTTTTTTCATTTCATACATCTTCATTCTGCATAATACCATAGTAAAGAATATAGTGAAGATAATTATAGGTAATGAACAAGCACTATAGCTAGCTAGAGACTTAAACTATAGAAAGAAATCACTTACAGACAATAGAAACTAATGAGAGATTTGTTGAGTGCGTCTTGATTGAGTAACTGAAACATTTCTTCAAACTCAACCCACAACTCTTTTTCATGGTAGTAATACTTTGCCCGGACTTTCACCATGAGGGACTCTCGATTTGTAGTATTTGCTTCTTTCAGGTACCATTCATGCAATTCATACATTCTCGCTGAGAGCTTCGGGATCTTCTCAGGCTTGACCATAGGTTTGCCGCGGGCATATTTCCATTTTAGTTCCTCCTCTATAAACATTTGGAAGTCCTCGATGCCTAGAAGTTGTTCCACAGTGACACCGGCCTCTTCAGCCTGCCTTCTATGATCGTCGGTTATTACCAACTGTTGATCGACGGTACTCAAATGTGTTTGTAGTGGGGGGATCGACTGCATTGCCTATTCTCCCAGCTGGGGAACTATTTTCCCGCAGTTTTTGACAGCTGCTTGGCTCGAGCTCGAGCTCGAATCCTTTTTTTTTGCTTCATATGACTTCCTGATAGAGCGCTCATAGTCTGAGTCAATATGCTTGGGAGAGGTTTGAGCCATACGAATAAAGTGGTCAATGACATGCTCAGGTATGATCTCCTTTGGCGGTGGCGGTGGTTTCGGTCCAAAATGGGCGTCCAATTGGGCTCGCACTTCGGCTTCGTTTGCCTCGTCAGTAAGGTCGTACGGCAACCTCGGAAGAGGCTTGAGGCTTGGACCAAATTTGTAATTCTTGCCTCCTGTTGTACCACTAGCCGACGTAGCTGGAACGCCTCTCTTCCACTGTTGCTAAGGCGGCGGAGCCTGCTGAGGCGATAGAGACCGCGGACGCGGTGCCTGACTTGGAGGAGGAGTCTGCTGAGACGACAGTGGACTTGGAGGAGCGGGAGTCTATTGAGGCTGTGGGGAACTTGAAGGAGCAGGAGTCTGCTGAGCCCGCAGCGGACTCGGATGAGTGGGAGGAGGAGCCAGCTGATGCAGTGTTGGTGGCCTTGGAAAGACGATGCAATCCTTTCTCCAAAGAATGATACGATGTACGACCTCTCCTAGTGTGTGCTCGTCGTCACCTCCAGGAATGTCAATCTCTAGCCCCGAATATCCTGCCACCACTTCATCAACCCTGACACGAGCATAGCCAGCTGGAATCAGATTACAATGGAAGGTTGCTTCAGGGGGATTTGTATAAGAAAAGTCATCTGCCACCTTCTTGGATATGTTCTTCATTTTAAAGTGTAGCTCACAAGTTGTCGTATCTGTGATATCATCCACAGGGTGTCTATCCAGCAGTGCATCATCGCCCGAGGCGGAACCCACGCTACTTGTCGGCTGGATGGACGGTGCTATCCAATGCTGGATCTAGCTGCTGCCGCTGCTAAGACCCCCTTTCCTGGCTAAGTGAGTCGATCCGCTGCTGCTGCCGCTAGAAAGCGAGTGCCAACTCCGCATGCTTTGATTCCATGATCCGAAGGAGGTCTGCTTCCTGCTTCCTCTCCTCCTCCTCCAGCTTCCTCTTCTGCTCCTCCTGTTGCTTCTTTCTCGCACGGCTTCTGTAGTCGGTGTTCCAGTCCGCAAAGCCCTTAAAACCATGGAACAACGCCTTTGCCTCGTGTTCTTCCCGAGTGTTCAGGATTCTTCAGGGCATGCGTAATCTCGTTGTTCTCTCTATTGGGCGTGAACACCACCGTTTGTGCCTCTTCTATTGCAATAGGTAAACTGTCGGTGGCTCCTTTAAGACTTGCCTGCTCCAAAACTTCGCCTGTCTTTGGGTCCAACGTCCCCCCATGCGCATAGAACCAAGTCCTGACCCTTAGGGGCCAGCTCAATGTAACTGGAGTGATCCCTGCATCCATCATCTGTTGCTCAGCGAGATCCAACTTAGGTCGGGCCACCTTGTAGCCACCTGGCCGCAGCTTAGGGTGCCACTAGGGATGAAAATGGAGTGGAAAGTTCCGCTTTTCCGGTGGAAAAATGGAAATGGAGAGGAAATGTGTAAATGGAAATGGAAATTTGCAAAACGGAAATGGAAATGGAAATTTTTATGCGGAAACGGAAACAAAAACGGAATGGTGTTTTCTGGTGGAACACACGTGGAAACGGAACTTTCCGTTTCCGTTAATATGGAATTTTCGTTTCTACTACAGGCCCGTGGCTGCTTTGTAGCCCAACTACCAAACAACACACAATGACACAATGAGTAGAATGAGAAAAATGTATCATTTGAGTTCCAACTTCTACTACCACACACATACGCAGCTAGACCCTATATGGAATTGTCATGTACTACTACAATACTACCCTGTGTTACCAACACAACCATATTATTTTGTAGCCACGTTAACAATTCGATCAATTTGTTTGTTTTTTTGTCTGTATTTCTCCATGATTCAAGGGGGCTTTAAGTTTCGGTTAACACACAGTTTTGTTTCCGTGTCCGCTCTGTATTCGCTCGGTGTTTGTTTCCGGTAGTATCTATTTCCGTATTCATTTTCGGGGTTTCTGTATTCGTTTCTGCTTCTGCAAAAAAATATGAAAACAAATATGGTAGCACCCAGTTCCACCCGTTTCCGCGCCATTTTCATCCCTAGGTGCCACTGCTTTTTTCGCCGCATTAATCTCGTTTTTTCTCGACCATTCCTGAGCTACTTCCGATTCCCTGAATTTCATGAAAGCGTCCCAGTGATCTCTTTCCTTTTCCAGTGTTCCCTTGAATTCTGGAGTCTTCTTTTCTGCTTTGATGTATGTGGCCCATGTAATTTTCTTGTGGTTGTTGAATGCTATCGCCATCTTCCTAAGAGCAGCGTTCTTGACATTCTCCACATCTGTATCTGTGAAATGATATGGTATGGTGAAATGTGACATGTGAGATTCCCAAAGCCGTTCTTTTGTTCTTTGGTCGACAAAAGTAACATCTTGACGTTCCTTTGCTGGCTTTTCCATTCTTGAATGGAGATCAGGATTTTGTCCTTGATAATAACTCTGCATTGACGAATGAACTTGTCCGCATTCTTCTTAGGTTCGTGCGGTTCGCCATTAGGTTTGATGGCATCGTTGTTGTACTTAACCCCACCCTTCAACTTTTTGGCCGCGCCATGAGCTGTCCTGCTGCTTGCAGAAGATTTGCTCGATCCGGAGGGCTAAAAGAAGAAAATTGATTTGTTGATATATATACAAATCAATTAAAACATGTGATGATCAACAGATGACTGCTTATATAAATATACCTCGCCAGTCTTTGTTATTTCAAGAACAACATTTCCTTCGTCATGGAAGTTCTGGACTTCACCTATGCGCTCATCTCCATCAAACATCATACCCTCACCGATAGGGTTCAGATACTGCGAGCCGTCATCTTCTTCATTCCCATCTACGCTTGGGGATGAGCGTATGATGTCGAACAAGGCCTCTTCTCCTTCTCTGACGGTATTGTCCATATCTTTTATTTAACTAATCCAGAAGAAAGATAACACAATTTAGCATTCAAATTAGAATGCATGCATGCGATCAATAAGGAAACACTGAATCATAGTATACATAATATGCATCTCGAATAATCCAGATAATTGATATACACCATCGAATATTATCTCGAATACATCGTCTTGAATATTATCAAATAATATAATCTCGAATATTATCTCGAATACATCACTAGCTAATACTGATCGAATACTATCGAATAATCTAGTTCACTCACGGTGGACATCCAAAGAGAAGGAACCATCATAGGATCATAGCTCGGGTGAGATTCCTGAAGAACCTCCAGGTATTGGAGAACCTGACGTCCAACGCAACCATGTAGCGACGGACGTGCTTGTCCTCCTACCTGACATGGTGACGTACCACCTCCACTGGGGATGCCAGCCTCCGCACCAAATGTGGCCCACATGCCAGCCACCAAAGAAGCTTCGGGTCGACGAAGGGACCCGGGTTCCTCACCAAGATGCGTGCCCCTGAAGGTAGCACCTCCCAATGCCAGCCCGACGGTGCCCAGTCCCGGACATGGCGCCACTGAAGTAGGACGTCGTCGCGACCGGGTCGACGACGAGGATGCGGGCCGGGCATCGTTGACGTCGAGAACAAATTCTTATGATTTTTTCCTATATATGCAATGTCATTTTATTAAAAAAATTTGAGCAAAATATCCTCTTTTCAATTATAATGTCCCATTCCTAGGTTATAACTACCCTATATAACATTCCTTTCTCAATAAATTCCGAAACTTTTCCCACTTATAGTCCTTCGTCTAACAAATATATATATATATATATATATATATATATGGTCAACTTTTTCCTATGCAACTTTTTTGTATGCAAATTTTTTCTATACAATGATATACAACATTATATAAAATTAAAAAATAGAAAAAGAAACACTAATTAAGCATACTTCTATACATCCATTAAAAACAGAAAAACAACAATATATAAAGAAATTATATACTAATTAATCACTAATTATATCCATATAACATACATCTATACTAGTGAAAAATAGTCATCTAAAATATCTAAACTAATCATAAATGTGTGTGTGTGTGTGTTCATCATGCATGTTTGTGTGTGTGGGCTCGGGGAGGGGCAGCCATGGCGGCCGGGGGCGAGGGAGACGGCGAGAGGGGGGAGAGCTCACAGCAGGGCGACGGCGAGGCAAGGCAGGTCAGGGCCGGCGACGGCGTCGGGGCAGGCGGCGCGCGCGGCGAGGAGCTTAGGGAGGAGCGGGCGTCGGTGGCGTTGGGGCTCAGGGAGGAGGGCGCGTCTGGCATCGAGGATCGGTTTGAGGAGGCACGGGTGGCTGGCGTCAAGGGCGGCGTCGAGCTCCGGCGTCGGGGCAGCCTGGCGGTGCGACGAGATGTCCTTTGTAGTGGTCGAAGAAGTAGAGAAACTGAATTTGTTTGAAGTGTTGTATCTATGTATGCGAGGACTTTAGTCCCGGTTGGAGCCACCAACCGGGACTAAAGGTCACTTTTGGCCAGCCGAAGTGGCGGGAAGCGACCACCTTTAGTCGTGGTTGGTGTCTCCAACCGCGACTAAAGGGGCCTTTAGTCGCGGTTGGAGCCACCAACCATGACTAAAGGTAGTGCACTGCCATAGCTGCGGTGCACAATGTTTAGTCCCACCTCGCTCAGCAAAGGGCAGCCACACTGGTTTATAAACCCAGCCGCGGGTGTTCCTTCGAGCTCCTCTCTAAAGCAGGCTTTCTGGGCCTTCCTCAACTGCACTACCCTATGGGCCTACTGGGCCTTACGGGCCTGCATCCTGGGCCAACTACAGGTTGGGTTTCTAGTCGTATGCAGGTCGTTGTGGCCCAGTAGGTGATGTCTACTACACAACCTTCTTCTTGTAGACGTTGTTGGGCCTGCAAGTGCACAGGTTTGTAGGACAGTAGCAAATTTCCCTCAAGTGGATGACCTAAGGTTTATCAATCCGTAGGAGGCGTAGGATGAAGATGGTCTCTCTCAAACAACCTTGCAACTAAATAACAAAGAGTCTCTTATGTCCCCAACACACCCAATACAATGTTAAATTGTATAGGTGCACAAGTTCGGCAAAGAGATGGTGATACAAGTGCAATAAGGATGGTAGATAAAGGTATTTGTAATCTGAAAAATATAAAAACAGCAAGGTAACTAATGATAAAAGTGAGCACAAACGGTATTGCAATGGTAGGAAACAAGGCCTAGGGTTCATACTTTCACTAGTGCAAGTTCTCTCAACAATAATAACATAGATAGATCATATAACAATCCCTCGACATGCAACGAAGAGTCACTCCAAAGCCACTAATAGCGGAGAACAAACGAATAGATTATGGTAGGGTACGAAACCACCTCAAAGTTATTCTTTCAGATCAATCTATTCAAGAGTTCGTACTAGAATAACACCTTAAGACACAAATCAACCAAAACCGTAATGTCACCTAGATACTCCATTGTCACCTCAAGTATCCGTGGGCATGATTATACGATATGCATCACACAATCTCAAATTCATCTATTCAACCAACACAAAAGTACTTCAAAGAGCGCCCCAAAGTTTCTACTGGAGAGTCAAGACGAAAACGTGTGCCAACCCTTATGCATAGGTTCATGGGCGGAACCCGCAATTTGATCACCAAAACATACATCAAGTGGATCACGTGATATCCCATTGTCACCACAGATAAGCACGGCAAGACATACATCAAGTGTTCTCAAATCATTAAAGACGCAATCTGATAATATAACTTCAAGAGGAAAACTCAATTCGTCACAAGAGTGTAGAGGGGGAGAAACATCATAAGATCAACTATAATAGCAAAGCTCGCGATACATCAAGATCGTGCCATAGAGAGAACACGAGAGAGAGAGAGAGAGAGATCAAACACATAGCTACTGGTACATACCCTCAGCCCCGAGGGTGAACTACTCCCTCCTTGTCATGGAGAGCGCCGGGATGATGAAGATGGCCACCGGTGAGGGATTCCCCCTCCGGCAGGGTGCCGGAACGGGCTCCCGAGAGGTTTTTGGTGGCTACAGAGGCTTGCGGCGGCGGAACTCCCGATCTATCTTCGTCTTTGATGTTTTTAGGGTACATGGACTTATATAGGCGAAAGAAGTCGGTCGGGGGCCTCGAGGGGCCCAGGAGACAGGGGGCGCGCCTAGGGGGGGTGGGCGTGCCCTCCTATCTCCTGGCTTCCTCGAACCTTCCCTGACTTGAACTCCAAGTCTCCTGGTCATATCCTTTCCAAAAATCACGCTCCCGAAGGTTTCATTCCGTTTGGACTCCGTTTGATATTCCTTTTCTTCGAAATACTGAAGCAGGCAATAAAACAGTAATATGGGCTGGGCCTCCTGTTAATAGGTTAGTCCCAAAAGTAATATAAAAGTGTATAATAAAGCCCGTAATCATTCAAAACAAATAATAAAATAGCATGAATGCTTCATAAATTATAGATACGTTGGAGATGTATCAGCATCCCCAAGCTTAATTCCTGCTCATCCTCGAGTAGGTAAATGATAAAAGAAAGAATTTATGAAGTGTGAATGCTAGAAGGTGCACATGTTTGATCAATGATAATTTCAATCACCTTTTCTAGCATAATTATATGTCATAACAGTAGTTCATCTCATAAAACTTCTCACGATGAAGTAACAAACTATTCACATCTTAAAGCATAAACCATAAACTTTCTTGAAAACTAGCAAACTTCGTTCTCAGTCATCAAACAATTGCAGTTCATCTTATTTTCAGGAAGGGTCTATGTCAGAGCTTTGATTTAGCAAACTTCACATACTCAACTAGCATATAGTCTTCTACAATTGCTAACACTCACGCAATACTAATGGTTATGGAGTTTTAAAGAGAATTGAAAATAGGTGTGCGAACTATGTTATTGAATCGGCCATGAAAACCTAAAATGAAGGAATAGGGGGTCTGGGATAAGCATGTATTGGAGGCAGGTTTCCCAATAAGTCAATAGCTATCCTTCGCTATCTTAGGACAATGAGAATGATAGGGGCTTATAGTGTTGCCTCCCAACGTATTCACCTTTGGGTGATGCCAACAATAATAGTTCATGCTAACTTACATCCAATTGGATATATATATCAGGATCTTTCCAACACAAGGTGCTTGCCAAAGGATAAAATGAAAAAGGGAAAGGTGAAGATCACCTTGACTCTTGCATAAAGTAAAAGACATAAAGTAAAATATAGGCCCTTCGCAGAGGGAAGCAGAGGTTGTCATGCGCTTTTATGGTTGGATGCACAAAATCTTAATGCAAAAGAACATCACTTTATATTGCCACTTGTATATGGACCTTTATTATGCAGTCCGTCGCTTTTACTGCTTCCATAACAAGATCGTATAAAGCTTATTTTCTTCACACTAAAAGATCATACATATTTAGAGAGCAATTTTTATTGCTTGCACCGATGACAACTTACTTGAAGGATCTTACTCAATCCATAGGTAGGTATAGTGGACTCTCATGGCAAAACTGGGTTTAAGGATATTTGGGAAGCACAAGTAGTATCTCTACCTGGTGCAAGGAATTTGGCTAGCATGAGGGGGAAAGGCAAGCTCAACATGTTTGAATGATCCATGACAATATACTTTAACTGAGATGTGAGAAAACATAACCCATTACATTGTCTTCATTGTCCAACATCAACTCTTTAGCATGTCATACTTAATGAGTGCTCACAATTATTAAAGATGTCTAGGATAGTATATTTATATGTGAAATCTCTCTTCCTTCAATATTCTTTCATGAATTGTTCAAATGACCAATACAATGCTCGCTAACCTTCAATAAATTTACAACCTCTACTTCTTAGATGTGAAGTCATTACTCCCCATGGGATAAGCAAATGAGACATATATAATTTCAGATTTATGACAATCAACTCATTCAACCATTTACTCATAGGATATAAGTGAAGCACACGAGTAAATGACAAACTACTCCAAAAAGATATAAGTGAAGATCAATGAGTAGCTAAATAATTATGTAACTATGCGAAGACTCTCTCTCATTAAAGAATTTCAGATCTTGGTATTGTATTCAAACAGCAAGAAAAACATAATAAAATGACATTGCAAGGATAGCACAACTCATGTGAAGAAGCAAAAACTTGAACTTTTGTGTCTCCTTAATAAAATGACATTGCAAGAAAAACATAATAAAATGACATTGCAAGGCTAAACCGATAGTTGTTGAAGAAGAAATGTGGGATGCCTACCGGGGCATCCCCAAGATTAGATGCTTGAGACTTCTTGAAATATTATCTTGGGGTGCCTTGGGCATCCCCAATCTTGAACTTTTGTGTCTCCTTAATTCCTCTCATATCATGGTTTCTTCTTTTTATCAAAAAGCTTCATCCACACCAAACTCAACAAGCACTCGTGAGATAGGTTAGTATAAACCAATGCAAAACCTTATCATTTTCTACTGTAACAAATCACTAAAATAATTATTCAACATTTCATACTAAATGCCTCTGCATATTTAATACTCCTATCCTCAAATAGAATCATTAAACAAGCAAACATATGCAAACAATGCACACATAACAGCAATCTGCCAAAACAGTACAGTCTGTAAAGAATGCAAGAGTATCAATACTTCCCTAACTCCAAAAATTATGAGAAAAACATTAAGCTGTAGAAGATTTATCAGAGCTCAATATGCAAAAAGTTTAAACATTATATCATCTCTGACTTTTCTAGGGAATTTTTGCAACAGCGGTAAACTTTGTGTTTTCAAACAACAACATGTATACTAGCAAAATAAGCATCGTAAAGGCTATCCTTGACATTTTTATTGAAACTAAAGATTCAAAAAATTATTCTAAATAACAGCAATCAAATACTAACAATATAAAATGACGCTCCAAGCAAAACACATATCATGTGGCGAATAAAAATGTAGCTCCAAGTGAAGTTACCGATGAACGAAGATGAAAGAGGGGATGCCTTCCGGGGCATCCCCAAGCTTAGGCTCTTGGTTGTTGAGGGAGTCCTGGACTAGGGGGTGTCCGGATAGCCGAACTATCATCATTGGCCGTACTCCAAGACTATGAAGATACAAGATTGATGACTTCGTCCCGTGTCCGGATGGGACTTTCCTTGGCGTGGAAGGCAAGCTTGGCAATACGGATATGTAGATCTCCTACCATTCTAACTGACTCTGTGTAACCCTAGCCCTCTCCGGTGTCTATATAAACCAGAGGGTTTTAGTCCGTAGGACGAACAACAATCATACCATAGGCTAGCTTCTAGGGTTTAGCCATCTTGATCTCGTGGTAGATCTACTCTTGTACTACCCATATCATCAATATTAATCAAGCAGGACGTAGGGTTTTACCTCCATCGAGAGGGCCCGAACCTGGGTAAAAACATCGTGTCCCTTGTCTCCTGTTACCATCCGCCTAGACGCACAGTTCGGTACCCCCTACCCGAGATCCGCCGGTTTTGACACTGACATTGGTGCTTTTATTGAGAGTTCCTCTGTGTCGTCGCCCATAGGCTCGATGGCTCCTTCGATCATCAACAACGACGCGGTCCGGGGCAAAAATTTTCTCCCCGGACAGATCTTCGTATTCGGCGGCTTCGCACTATGGGCCAATTCACTTGGCCATCTGGAGCAGATCAAAAGCTATGCCCCTGGCCATCAGGTCAGATTTGGAAGTTTAAACTATACGGCCGACATCCGCGGAGACTTGATCTTCGACGGATTCGAGCCACAGCCGAGCGCGCCACACTGCCACGATGGGCATGATTCAGCTCTGCCGCCAGACAGTGCCCTGGAGGCCGCACAAGAGTCCGCCCCGGCCCTTAACTCGGAGCCAACTGCGCCGATCGAGGATGGGTGGCTAGACACCGCCTCGGGGGCTGCTACCTCTACGGCGATGGAGCCGAATATTGACCCTGTCCCTTGTGAAGCTCGTGACTCCAAGGTGTTGGACTCTTCTCCGGACCCCGAACCTTCCGCGCTCCTGCCAATCGAACCCGATTGGGCGCCGATCATGGAGTTCACCGCTGCGTACATCTTTCAGCACTCGCCTTTCGGCGACATCCTGAATTCACTAAAGTGCCTCTCTTTATCAGGAGAGCCTCGGCCGGATTATGGCTAGGATGGTTGGGATGCGGACGACGAAGAAATTCAAAACCCACCCACCACCCACTTCGTAGCCACTGTCGATGACTTAACCGACATGCTAGATGTCGACTCCGAAGACATCGACGGTATGGACGACGATGCCGGAGACGACCAAGAACCAGCGCCCACAGGGCACTTGAAAGCCACCTCGTCATATGACATATATATGGTGGACATCCCAAAGGATGGGAATGGCGATGGAACAGCGGAGGATGACCCCTCCAAAAAACAGCCTAAACGCCGGCGTCAGCGGCGCCGCTCAAAATCCCGCCACAGCAAGAATGGAGATTCCGGCACCGGAGATAATAACACCCCGGACAGTGCCGAAGACAACCCCCTCCAGCAAGATTCAGCACGGGAGGATGAAGAAGCCAGCGCTCATGAGAGAGCGGTAGACAGAGAGGTCGAGGACGACAATTATATGCCTCCCTCCAAAGACAAGGCAAGCCTCGACGATGACGAATTCGTCGTGCCAGAGGATCCCGTCGAACAAGAGCGTTTCATACGCTGGCTTATGGCCACGACAAGCAGCCTCAAGACAAAACAGCAGCAGCTTAGAGCTGACCAAGACCTGCTAGCCGACAGATGGACTGAAGTCCTTGCGGCCGAAGAGTATGAACTCAAACGCCCCTCCAAAAGCTACCCCAAACGCAAGCTGCTACCCCGATTAGAGGAGGAAGCACATAAAACTACGTCACCAGCGCACAATACGGCCGACTGGCCACCTCGCGGCCGCAATAGAGAGGCCTCTGGGCCCTCCACTAAAGCCATACCCCGGCGTCGCTCGAAAAGTACAAAGTCACGGGGGAACGCGCCGGACTTGCGGGACATATTGGAGGATAAGGCAAGACAATCAAGATCGATCTACGGATCGCGTGGGTGCCCCATGATGCATGGCGACAACCGTCACCCCGGATACAGCAATTCCGGCCGGGCCGAACACAGTAGACAAAGCTCGCTTGAGCTGCGTCGTGATATAGCCCTATACAGAGGCGATGCACACCCACTATGCTTCACAGATGAAGTAATGGATCATCAAATTCCCGAAGGGTTCAAACCCGTGAACATTGAATCCTACGACGGCACAACAGATCCCGTGGTTTGGATCGAAGACTATCTCCTTCATATCCACATGGCCCGCAGTGATGATCTTCACGCCATCAAATACCTCCCACTCAAGATTAAAGGACCAGCTCGGCATTGGCTCAATAGCTTGCCAGCAGAATCAATTGGGTGTTGGGAGGACCTGGAAGCCGCATTCCTTGATAACTTCCAAGGCACATATGTGCGACCACCAGACGCCGATGACCTAAGCCACATAATTCAGCAGCCAGACGAATCGGCCAGACAATTCTGGACACGGTTCTTAACCAAGAAAAATCAAATTGTCAACTGTCCGGATGCAGAGGCCCTTGCAGCCTTCAAACATAACATCCGCGACGAGTGGCTTGCCCGGCACCTAGGACAGGAAAAGCCGAAATCCATGGCAGCCCTCACATCACTCATGACCCGCTTCTGTGCGAGAGAGGACAGCTGGCTAGCCCGCAGTAATAACCTCACCAAACATTCTGGTAGTCCGGAAACCAAGGACAACAATGGCAGGTCGCGTCGCAATAAGCACAAACGCTGTATTAACGGTGATAATACTGAGGATACGGCAGTCAACACCGGATTCAGAGGCTCTAAACCCGGCCAGTGGAAAAATCCATTTAATAGAACTACTCCGGACCCATCCAATTTGGAACGGATACTCGATCGCTCGTGCCAGATACACGGCACCCCCGAAAAGCCAGCTAATCACACCAACAGGGATTGTTGGGTGTTCAAGTAGGCAGGCAAGTTAATTGCCGAAAACAATGACAAGGGGCTGCATAGCGATGACGAGGAAGAGACCCGGCCGCCAAACGATAGAGGACAGAAGGGTTTCCCCCCACAAGTGCGGACGGTGAACATGATATACGCAACCCACATACCCAAAAGGGAGCGGAGGCGTGCGCTCAGGGACGTATACGCGATGGAGCCAGTCGCCCCAAAGTTCAATCCATGGTGCTCCTGCCCGATCACTTTTGATCGAAGGGACCACCCCACCAGCATCCGCCACGGAGGATTCGCCGCATTGGTTCTAGACCCAATCGTCGACGGATTTCACCTCACTAGAGTCCTGATGGACGGCGGCAGTAGCCTGAACCTGCTTTATCAGGATACAGTGCACAAGGTGGGCATAGACCCCTCAAGGATTAAACCCACAAAGACGACCTTCAAAGGCGTCATACCAGGTGTAGAGGCCAATTGTACTGGCTCAGTCACACTTGAAGTGGTCTTCGGATCCTCGGACAACTTCAGAAGCGAGGAGTTAATCTTCGACATAGTCCCGTTCCGCAGTGGCTATCATGCGCTGCTCGGACGAACCACATTTGCAAAATTCAATGCGGTGCCGCACTATGCATATCTCAAGCTCAAGATGCCAGGCCCTTGAGGAGTCATCACGGTCAACGGAAACACAGAACACTCTCTCTGAACGGAGGAGCATACAGCGGCTCTCGCGGCGGAAGTGCAGAGCAGCCTCTTAAGGCAATTCTCGAGTCCGACCGTTAAGCGACCGGACACCGTCAAGCGCGCCCGGAGTAACCTGCAACAAGACCACCTGGTACGTTCCGAGCACGCGTAGCAATGCGGCCCCAACCCGCCCTCGCAAAATTGCGAGACCAGTGCCACGCGTACATCACTATGCTCTGGAGATACCATGGGCATAGGGGGAGGGGCACGACCACGGCATGCCCAGAGTGCGGCTCAACCACACCAGGGGCTCCCAAATGTGTCATCCTTTTTTTTCTTTTCCTTTTTTCTATCCTCAGGACTCCGTTTCCCAGAAGCCCTGCCCGGCAATAGACCCGCCGAACTCACGATGCAACAGCCAGGGAAGCAGAAAAGCTACGGCGAGTATCCAGGTGGTCTCCATTAGGAGCATTATACCTGTTTTATACACCATTCCGCAGCCTACCCCTGGAGGGGGACATGTTAAATAGTCCCACCCCTTGCTTATCACACTATTTGTATCGTTCTGCATTCATTGCAGTATTTTTTGAATAAACAATGCATCGCTTTTTGCCTATCATTGCATTCCTTTTTATATATATGTTCAATTATGACATGTTGCATCCGTACGCTTTGGTACAGCCAAATACATCAGGGGCTTAAGTTCCCCAAGTGCGGCACCCCGAACTTATAGCAGTATATGCATCGGCTCCGAATCATGTATTGGGTCAATAGTTGGGTTTGCCCGGCTCCCATGTTTTGGTACCTTACGTTCCGTTATATCGGCTAAGGTAGCGCTGGGAGAACCACTGCGATTGTGCCCCAGTTGAGCTGGGCTGAGCACCTCAGTGGAGAAAGCTAAAATTGACTGTCATGATGGGGCGAGAGCCGGTCGCTGTTCGAGAGGTTTTTTCGAGTCCCTAAAGACTTATGTCGCTTAGAGCGAGGAACCGGCTTTGTCCGGCCCAGGCGTGGATAGCGCCCCGAATTCAGCCTTCCGAACACTAGGGGCTTCGCCGAAATTTAAAATTATAGAATTCTATGGCTAAGTGAGAGTGTTCAAGCATTATAAGTCCGGTTGCCTCGCTCGTTGTGTTGAGCGCCTCCCTAGATGGACCCAAAAATGGGAACAAGAGCGCTCAAGGTTATCCCGAACACCCCAGCACTCGTGGCATGGGGGCCTACGCCAACGACTTGCCATCTCTCAGATTTGATAAACGGCCACACAGAAGGTAATATTTTAAATTAACAAGCATTTCTTAGCGCATATGAACAAAGTTTTTAGCGCACAGGATAACAAAATGCGAGTCTACTCAAAAATTACATCTTTGGAGCATTCACCCGCAATAATGCGGGCACCCTTCAGGACACCCTTATAAGACATCTCGGGCGTGCGATACTCCTTGCGTGGCGGTGGTGCATCCGTCACAAGCCTCTCGGCGTCCATCTTGCCCCAGTGCACCTTAGCGCGGGCAAGGGCCCAACGGGCACCCTCAATGCAAGTGGAGTGCTTGATGACTTCAACCCATGGACAGGCGTCCACCAGCCGCCGCACCAGACCGAAGTAGCTCCCAGGCATTGCTTCCTTAGGCCACAGCCGAACTATGAGGCCCTTCATGGCCTGTTCGGCTACCTTGTGGAGCTCGACCAGCTGCTTCAGCTGGTCGCTAAGGGGCACCGGATGTCCGACCTCAGCATACTGAGACCAGAATACCTTCTCCGTCGAGCTTCCTTTCTCGGCCCGGTAGAATGCGGCAACATCGGACACGCTACAGGGCAGATCTGCGAACGCTCCTGGAGAGCTTCGAATTCGGGTAAGTAACAAGTAATTCACTTTTACATGCTTGCTTTGCATGAAGAATGCCTTACCCGCCGCTATCTTCTTTACTGCCTCAATTTCTTGGAGGGCCTTCTGGGCTTCGGCCTTGGCGGCTTTGGCACTCTCAAGAGCCAAGGCAAGCTCGGACTCTCGGGTCCTCGAGTCACGCTCCAAACTCTCGTGTTTTTCCACGAGAGCCTGGAGCTCTTGCCGCACCTCCGCCACCCGCGCCTCCTGCTTCTCTCGCTCAGTGCGCTCCAAGGCCGCACTGCTTTCGGCCTTGGACACCGCCTCCTTCAGGGTCGCCACCTCATTCGTGGCCCCTGCAATACCCACGTTATTCTTGTCATTTTTTGCAACCAACTCCTTTTCTATAAGGTACTAATTTCATAAGGTATTACTTACCTTCCTTATCCTCGATCTGCTTCTTGGCAAGGCCGAGCTCGTTCTCAGACCATTCGGGGCTCTGCTTCAGTGCATTCACCTCCGCAGTTAGTGTGGCAGAGGTCAGCAGCGCAGCCTGCATTCCCATATTGACATATTTATGTTAGACTCATGCGTATATCTTTTTAGATCCTCAGCTAGGCTATTCTTTCCGAACGCCAAATTGAGCATCAGGGGCTAATGTCTATGCGGTAACATTTTTATATGTTTTGAATACATACCTCAAAGCCTATTAACAAGCTTGTACAGGCTTCTGTCAGCCCGCTCTTGGCGGACTAAACTTTCCGGATCACCGCACTCATAACAGTACGGTGCTCCTCGTCGATGGAAGCGCCGTCGAGCGCCTCCAGAAAATTATCCGGCACCTCTGGTTGGACGGAGGCCACCGGCGTCGCAGTCTCGCTCTTCTTATGAAGGGGCCACCCGCCGGACTCCGGAACCACTGCAGCTTCCGGTACGGAGTCCGGCACAGGGCCGGACTTGGAACCCTTGGAGGTTCCGCCCTCTTTTCGCCCAAAATCCGGAAGGTCGCCTTGCGGCGCCTCCGGGACTACCTCCTCCTAGCTGGGCCCCTTCTGGGTCCCCGCCTCGGTGTCGTCTGCGTCACGAGGGGAGGAGGCGGTCGGAAGTGAAGTATTATTCACATCCGACGAACCCAGGGACCCGCTCGATTAAGCGGGGAGATCATCCTTGGGCGGGCTACAGGGTTGTATTCGGCGTTAGAAGACACTATGCGACAAAACAGAAATCATGAGTTATTATGGAGTCCGGAGACTTATGATCTCGCCAGGGGCTTGGCCCTTGAGGGCCACTCCTCTTCGCCGTCGTCGGCGTTGGTGGAGTAGTCCGGAGGAAGGGTCCTTCCCTTCTTGGACCCTCCGGCCTCCCCAGTTAGGGAGGCCTTCCTTTTCTTCTCTTCCCCTGTTGGGGAAGAAGCTTCTTTCTTCTCCTCCTCATCTTCGCGGGAGGAGTCCACCTCAGAGTCATCAGATGATGAATCAGATAACACCAGACGACGGGAACTCTTTCGAGTTCCCGTGGCCTTCTTCTTGGCCTTCTTCTCCGGCACCACGTGAGGTGCCGGAACAAGCAGCCCCGTTAAGCGGGCGTCCGCTGGGTCTTCTGGCAAAGGAGCCGAACAGTTAGTCTGCCCGGCCTTCTTCAGCCAGTCCTGTCAAAGGAGAGGGAGTTTACATCCCACATAGAGTCAAACTATGGAAAGCAAGTGCCCCGTAAAGGATAATATAGCTTACCTCGCCAGCCTGACGCTGCGAGCTGAATCCGCGATCTTCGGTGGCGGATGTGGGAGCCTCGGCGCCCTTGAATAGCACCCTCCAGGCCTCTTCGTACGTAGTGTCGAAGAGCCTGCTTAAGGTCTGGTGCTGCGCCGAATCGAACTCCCACAAATTGAAAGCCCGTTGTTGGCACGGGAGAATCCGGCGGATGAGCATGACCTGGACTACGTTGACAAGCTTGAGCTTCTTGTTCACTAGCTTTTGGACGTAGGCTTGGAGTCCGGTCAGCTCCTCCGAATCTCCCCATGTCAGGCCCTTCTCTTTCCAGGAGGTGAGCCGTGTGGGGATGCCAGATCTAAATTCGGGGGCCGCTGCCCATTCAGGGTCACGTGGCTCGGTGATGTAGAACCACCCCGATTGCCACCCTTTGATGGTTTCCACGAAGGCGCCTTCGAGCCATGTGACGTTGGGCATCTTGCCCACCATGGCGCCTCCGCACTCCACTTGGCGGCCGCCCACTACCTTCGGCTTGACATTAAATGTCTTCAGCCATAAGCCGAAGTGGGGCTGGATACAGAGGAAGGCCTCACACACGACGATGAACGCCGAGATGTTGAGGATAAAATTCGGGGCCAGATCATGGAAATCCAGGCCGTAGTAGAACATGATGTTGGGGAACGTAGCAGAAATTCAAAATTTTCCTACGAGTCACTAAGATCTATCTATGGAGAAACCAGCAACGAGGGGAAGGAGAGTGCATCTACATACCCTTGTAGATCGCTAAGCGGAAGCGTTCAAGAGAATGGGGTTGAAGGAGTCGTACTCGTCGTGATCCAAATCACCGGAGATCCTAGTGCCGAACGGACGGCACCTCCGCGTTCAACACACGTACAGCCCGGTGACGTCTCCCATGCCTTGATCCAGCAAGGAGAGAGGGAGAGGTTGAGGAAGACTCCATCCAGCAGCAGCACAACGGCGTGGTGGTGGTGGAGGAGCGTGGCAATCCTGCAGGGCTTCGCCAAGCACCGCGGGAGAGGAGAAGGGAGAGAGGTAGGGCTGCGCCAGGGAGAGGTCAAAACTCATGTGTTGGCAGCCCTCAAGACCTCCACTATATATAGGGGAGAGGGAGGGGGGTGCACCCCCTCTAGGGTTTCCACCCCAAGGGGTGCGGCAGCCCCAATCCCATCTAAGGGTGGCGGCCAAGGGGGGGGGAGAGGGGAAACTTGCCCCCCAAGTTAGGTGGAAGCACCCCCTCCCCAAACCCTAGGCGCCTTGGGCCCTTGTGGGGGGGCGCACCAGCCCACCTGGGGCTGGTCCCCTCCCACACTTGGCCCATGCAGCCCTCCGGGGACGATGGCCCCACTTGGTGGACCCCCGGGACCCTCCCGGTGGTCCCGGTATGTTACCGATAAAACCCGAAACTTTTCCGGTGACCAAAAGAGGACTTCCCATATATAAATCTTTACCTCCGGACCATTCCGGAACTCCTTGTGACGTCCGGGATCTCATCCGGGACTCCGAACAACATTCAGTAACCACATACAAACTTCCTTTATAACCCTAGCGTCATCGAACCTTAAGTGTAGACCCTACGGGTTCGGAAACCATGCAGACATGACCGAGACGTTCTCCGATCAATAACCAACAGCGGGATCTGGATACCCATGTTGGCTCCCACATGTTCCACGATGATCTCATCGGATGAACGACGATGTCAAGGACTCAATCGATCCCATATACAATTCCCTTTGTCTAGCGGTATTGTACTTACCCGAGATTCGATCGTCGGTATACCGATACCTTGTTCAATCTCGTTACCGGCAAGTCTCTTTACTCGTTCCGTAACACATCATCCTGTGATTAACCCTTTGATCACATTGTGCACATTATGATGATGTCCTACCGAGTGGGCCTAGAGATACCTCTCCGTCACACGGAGTGACAAATCCCAGTCTTGATTCGTGCCAACCCAATAGACACTTTCGGAGATACCTGTAGTGCACCTTTATAGTCACCCAGTTACGTTGTGACGTTTGGTACACCCAAAGCATTCCTACGGTATCCGGGAGTTGCACAATCTCATGGTCTAAGGAAAAGATACTTGACATTAGAAAAGCTTTAGCATACGAACTACACGATCTCTGTGCTAGGCTTAGGATTGGGTCTTGTCCATCACATCATTCTCCTAATGATGTGATCCCATTATCAATGACATCCAATGTCCATGGTCAGGAAACCGTAACCATCTATTGATCAACGAGCTAGTCAACTAGAGGCTTACTAGGGACATGGTGTTGTCTATGTATCCACACATGTATCTGAGTTTCCTATCAATACAATTATAGCATGGATAATAAATGATTATCATGAACAAGGAAATATAATAATAACTAATTTATTATTGCCTCTAGGGCATATTTCCAACAGTCTCCCACTTGCACTAGAGTCAATAATCTAGTTCACATCGCCATGTGATTAACACTAACAGGTCACATCGCCATGTGACCAACATCCAAAGAGTTTACTAGTGTCATTAAACTAGTTCACATCATCATGTGATTAAGACTTAATGAGTTCTGGGGTTTGATCATGTTTTGCTTGTGAGAGAGGTTTTAGTCAACGGGTCTGCAACATTCAGATCCGTATGTACTTTGCAAATCTCTAGGTCATATTCTAAATGATGCTTCCACGCTCCACTTGGAGCTATTCCAAATGGTTGCTCCACTATACGTATCTGGTTTGCTATTCAGAGTCATTCGGATAGGTGTTAAAGCTTGCATCGACGTAACCCTTTACGCCGAACTCTTTATCACCTCCATAATCGAGAAACATATCCTTATTCCTCTAAGGATAATTTTGAACGCTATCTGGTGATCCACTCCTTGATCACCTTTGTACCCTCTTGCCAGACACGTGGCAAGGCACACATTAGGTGCGGTACTCAGCATAGCATACTGTAGAGCCTACGTCTAAAGCATAGGGGACGACCTTCGTCCTTTCTCTCTCTTTTGCCGTGGTCAAGCTTTAAGTCTTAACTTCATACCTTACAACTCAGGCAAGAACTCCTTCTTTGATCCATCTTGAACACCTTCAAGATCATGTCAAGGTATATGCTCATTTGAAAGTACCATTAAGCGTTTTTTGATCTATCCTCATAGATCTTGATGCTCAATGTTCAAGTAGCTTAATCCAGGTTTCCTATTGACAAACACCTTTCAAATAACCCTATATGCTTTCTAGAAATTCTACATCATTTCTGATCAACAATATGACAATAACATATACTCATCAGAAATTCTATAGTGCTCCCACTCACTTATTTGGAAATACAAGTTTCTCATAAACTTTGTATAAACCCAAAATCTTTGATCATCTTATCAAAGTGTATATTCCAACTCCGAGATGCTTACTCCAGTCCATAGAAGGATCGCTGGAGCTAGCATACCTTTTAGCATCCTTAGGATCGACAGAACCTTTCTGATTGTATCACATACAACCTTTCCTTACGAAAACTGGTAAGGAAACTCGTTTTGACATCCATTTGCTAGATTTCATAAATGCAGCTAATGCTAACATGATTCCAACGGACTTAAGCATCGCTACGGATGAGAAAATCTCATCATAGTCAACTCCTTGAACTTGTGAAAAACTCTTCGCCACAAGTCGAGCTTCATAGACGGTGACATTACCGTCCATGTCCGTCTTCTTCTTAAAGATCCATTTATCTCAATGGCTTGCCGATCATCGGGCAAGTCCACCAAAGTCCATGCTTTGTTATGATACATGGATCCTATCTCGGATTTCATGGCTTCTAACCATTTGTCGGAATATGGGCCCACCATCGCTTCTCCATAGCTCGTAGGTTCATTGTTGTCTAGCAACATGATCTTCAAGACAGGGTCACCGTACCACTCCGAAGCAGTACGCGTCCTTGTCGTCCTACGAGGTTCGGTAGTGACTTGATCTGAAGCTTCATGATCACTGCTATAAGCTTCCACTTCAATTGGTGTAGGTGCCATAGGAACAACTTCCTGTGCCCTGCTACACACTGGTTGAAGTGATGGTTCAATAACCTCATCAAGTCTCCACCATCCTCCCACTCAATTCATTTGAGAGACAATCACTTTTGCTTCCGGATCTGAATTAGGAGGTATACCCAACTGTTTTGGGTGTCCTATGAAGATGCATTTTATCCGCTTTGGGTTTGAGCTTATCAACCTGAAACTTTTTCACATAAGTGTCGCAGCCCCAAACCTTTAAGAAACGACAACTTAGGTTTCTCCAAACCATAGTTCAAACGGTGTCGTCTCAACGGAATTACGTGGTGCCCTATTAAAGTGAGTGCGGTTGTTTCTAATGCCTAACCCATGAACGATAGTGGTAATTCGATAAGAGACATCATGGTACGCACCATATCCAATAGGGTGCAACTATGATGTTCGGACACACCATCACACTATGGTGTTCCAGGCGGTATTAATTGTGAAACAATTTCCACAATGTCTTAATTGCGTGCCAAAGCTTGTAACTCAGATACTCATCTCTATGATCATATCATAGACATTTTATCCTCTTGTCACGATGATCTTCAACTTCACTCTGAAATTACTTGAACCATTCAATAATTCAGACTTGTGTTTCATCAAGTAAATATACTCAGTATCTACTCAAATCATCCATGAAGTAAGAACATAACGATATCCACTGCGTGCCTCAGCACTCATCGGACTGCACACATCAAAATGTGTTACTTCCAACAAGTTGCTATCTTGTTCCATCTTACTGAAAATGAGGCTTTCAGTCATCTTGCCCATGTGGTATGATCTACATGTCTCAAGTGATTAAAAATCAAGTCAGTCCAAACGATCCATCTGCATGGAGTTTCTTCATGCGTATACACCAATAGACATGGTTCGCATGTCTCAAACTTTTCAAAAATGAGTGAGTCCAAAGATCCATCAACATGGAGCTTCTTCATGCATTTTATACCAATATGACTTACATGGCAGTGCCACAAGTAAGTGGTACTATCATTACTATCTTATATCTTTTGGCATGAAAATGTGTATCACTACTATCGAGATTCAATAAACCATTCCTTTAGGTGCAAGACCATTGAAGGTATTATTCAAATAAATAGAGTAACCATTATTCTCCTTAAATGAATAATCGTATTGCGATAGACATAATACAATCATGTCTATGCTCAACGCAAACACCAAATGACAATTATTCAGGTTTAATACTAATCTTGATGGTAGAGGGAGCGTGCGATGTTTGATCACATCAAACTTGGAAACACTTCCAACACATATCATCAGGTCAGCTTTAGCTAGTCTCCGTTTATTCCGTAGCTCTTTTATTTCGAGTTACTAACACTTAGCAACCGAACCGGTATCTTAATACCCTGGTGCTACTAGGAGTACTAGTAAAGTACATATTAACATAATGTATATCCAATATACTTCTATCGACCTTGTCAGCCTTCTCATCTACCAAGTATCTAGGGTAATTCTCCTCCAGTGGCTGTTCCCCTTATTACAGAAGCACTTAGTCTCGGGTCTGGGTTCAACCTTGGGTTTCTTCACTAGAGCAGCAGCTGATTTGTCGTTTCATGAAGTATCCCTTCTTGCCCTTGCCCTTCTTGAAACTAGTGGTTTCACCAACCATCAACAATTGATGCTCCTTCTTGATTTTTACTTTCGCGGTGTCAAACATCGCGAATACCTCAAGAATCATCATATCTATCCCTGATATGTTATAGTTCATCACGAAGCTCTAGCAGCTTGGTGGCAATGACTTTGGAGAAACATCACTATCTCATCTGGAAGATCAACTCCCACTTGATTCAAGTGATTGTTGCACTCAGACAATCTGAGCACAAGCTCAACGATTGAGATCTTCTCCCTTAGTTTGCAGGCTAAGAAAATCGTCGGAGGTCTTATACCTCTTAACGTGGGCACGAGCCTGAAATCCTAATTTCATCACTCAAAACATCTCATATGTTCCGCGATGTTTCGAAAACGTCTTTGGTGCCTCTACTCTAAACCATTTAACTGAACTGTCATGTAGTTATCAAAACGTGTATGTCCGATGTTCGCAACATCCACAAACGACGTTTGGGGTTCAGCACACTGAGCGGTGCATTAAGGACATAAGCTTTCTACTGTCCGCATAATCGCTACTTTCAACTTTCAACTATATTTTCTCTAGGAACACATCTGAAACATGGAACTAACGCGCGAGCTTACGACATAATTTGCAAAGATCTTTTGACTATGTTCAGGATAATTAAGTTCATCTTATGAACTCCCACTCAGATAGACATCCCTCTAGTCATCTAAGTGATTACATGATCCGAGTCAACTAGGCCGTGTCCGATCATCACGTGAGACGGACTAGTCATCATCGGTGAACATCTTCATGTTGATCGTATCTACTATACGACTCATGCTTGACCTTTCGGTCTCTTGTGTTCCGAGGGCATGTCTGTACATGCTAGGATCGTCAAGTCAACCTAAGTGTTTCGCGTGTGTAAATCTGGCTTACACCCGTTGTATGAATCTATCACACCCGATCATCACGTGGTGCTTCGAAACGACGAACTTTCGCAGCGGTGCACAGTTAGGGGGAACACTTTCTTGAAATTTTAATGAGGGATCATCTTATTTACTACCGTCGTTCTAAGAAAATAAGATGCATAAATATGATAAACATCACATGCAATCAAATAGTGACATGGTATGGCCAATATCATTTTGCTCCTCTTGATCTCCATCTTCAGGGCTCCATGATCAACATCGTCACGGCATGACACCATGATCTCCGTCATCATGATCTCCATCATCGTGTCTTCATGAAGTTGTCTCACTAACTTATTACTTCTACTACTATGGCTAACGCGTTTAGCAATAAAGTAAAGTAATTTACATGGCGTTATTCAATGACACGCAGGTCATAAAAAATAAAGACAACTCCTATGGCTCCTGCCGGTTGTCATACTCATCGACATGCAAGTCGTGATTCCTATTACAAGAACATGATCAATATCATACATCACATATCATTCATCACATTCTTTTTGGCCATATCACATCACATAGCATACCCTGCAAAAACAAGTTAGACGTCCTCTAATTGTTGTTTGCATGTTTTACGTGGCTGCTATGGGTTTCTAGCAAGAACGTTTCTTACCTACGCAAAACCACAATTTTATATGCCAATTGCTATTTACCCTTCATAAGGACCCTTTTCATCGAATCCGTTCCGACTAAAGTGGGAGAGACTGACACCCGCTAGCCACCTTATGCAACAAGTGCATGTCAGTCAGTGGAACCTGTCTCACGTAAGAGTACGTGTAAGGTCGGTCCAGGCCGCATCATCCCACAATACCGTCGAAACAAGATTGGTCTAGTAACGGTAAGCATATTGAACAAAATCAACGCCCACAACTACTTTGTGTTCTACTCGTGCAAAGAATCTACGCAATAGACCTAGCTCATGATGCCACTGTTGGGGAACGTAGCAGAAATTCAAAATTTTCCTACGAGTCACCAAGATCTATCTATGGAGAAACCAGCAACGAGGGGAAGGAGAGTGCATCTACATACCCTTGTAGATCGCTAAGCGGAAGCGTTCAAGAGAACGGGGTTGAAGGAGTCGTACTCGTCGTGATCCAAATCACCGGAGATCCTAGTGCCGAACGGACGACACCTCCGCGTTCAACACACGTACAGCCCGGTGACGTCTCCCATGCCTCGATCCAGCAAGGAGAGAGGGAGAGGTTGAGGAAGACTCCAACCAGCAGCAGCACAACAGCGTGGTGGTGGTGGAGCAGCGTGGCAATCCTGCAGGGCTTCGCCAAGCACCGCGGGAGAGGAGAAGGGAGAGAGGTAGGGCCGCGCCAGGGAGAGGTCAAAACTCATGTGTTGGCAGCCCTCAAGACCTCAACTATATATAGGGGAGAGGGAGGGGGGTGCGCCCCCTCTAGGGTTTTCACCCCAAGGGGTGCGGCAGCCCCAATCCCATCTAAGGGTGGCGGCCAAGGGGGGGAGGGGAAACTTGCCCCCCAAGTTAGGTGGAAGCACCCCCTCCCCAAACCCTAGGCGCCTTGGGCCCTTGTGGGGGGGGGGGGGGCGCACCAGCCCACCTGGGGCTGGTCCCCTCCCACACTTGTCCCATGCAGCCCTCCGGGGATGGTGGCCCCACTTGGTGGACCCCCGGGACCCTCCCGGTGGTCCCGGTACGTTACCGACAAAACCTGAAACTTTTCCGGTGACCAAAACAGGACTTCCCATATATAAATCTTTACCTACGGACCATTCCGGAACTCCTCGTGACATCCGGGATCTCATCCAGGACTCCGAACAACATTCAGTAACCACATACAAACTTCCTTTATAACCCTAGTGTCATCGAACCTTAAGTGTGTAGACCCTACGGGTTCGGGAACCATGCAAACATGACCGAGACGTTCTCCGGTCAATAACCAACAGCGGGCGAACCCACATGTTCCATGATGATCTCATCGGACGAACCACGATGTCAAGGACTCAATCGATCCCATATACAATTCGCTTTGTCTAGCAGTATTGTACTTGCCCGAGATTCGATCGTCGGTATACCGATACCTTGTTCAATCTCGTTACCGACAAGTCTCTTTACTCGTTCCGTAACACATCATCCCGTGATCAACCCTTTGATCACATTGTGCACATTATGATGATGTCCTACCGAGTGGGCCCAGAGATACCTCTCCGTCACACGGAGTGACAAATCCCAGTCTCGATTTGTGCTAACCCAACAGACACTTTTGGAGATACCTGTAGTGCACCTTTATAGTCACCCAGTTACGTTGTGACGTTTGGTACACCCAAAGCATTCCTACGGTATCCGGGAGTTGCACAATCTCATGGTCTAAGGAAAAGATACTTGATATTAGAAAAGCTTTAGCATACGAACTACACGATCTCTATATTAGGCTTAGGATTGGGTCTTGTCCATCACATCATTCTCCTAATGATGTGATCCTGTTATCAATGACATCCAATGTCCATGGTCAGGAAACCGTAACCATCTATTGATCAACGAGCTAGTCAACTAGAGGCTTACTAGGGACATGGTGCTGTCTATGTATCCACACATGTATCTGAGTTTCCTATCAATACAATTATAGCATGGATAATAAACGATTATCATGAACAAGGAAATATAATAATAACTAATTTATTATTGCCCCTAGGGCATATTTCCAACACATGAGCCCCCAGACAAATGGGTGGAGTGGGAAGCCCAGTCCCGGAGGAAATGGGGAAGGAATACCACCCTCTCATGGGGCCTGGGAGTGGGGACGAGTTTCCCCTCATCCGGAAGCCGGTGCGCAATGTCGTTGTGCAGGTATCCGACTTTCCGCAACCTTTTGACGTGCCCCTCCGTAAGGGAGGAGGCCATCCAGTTGCCTCCCGCTCTGGACATGGTTGGAGAAGGTCGGGGCGAGATGTGCGGGCTTGGGCGCTGGAGCTCGAGTGCGCGGAAATGGATAAGCAAAGGAGGAGGAAGGCGTAGGTAAGAAGGTGGATCCTTATCCCCTTATATGGACAGACGAAACTATGTGTCCCCACTAGCTTGATAAAACTCGCTTATCTCGCAAGCGCCGTAATCAATGGTGTGGTTGGGTTACCCACGCCCGTATTGATGAGAATCTCGGAATAAGGGGACACGATCTCTGCTTTGACAAGACGTGACAAGGAAATCGCTTTGCTAAACGCGCTGAGGTGGAACAATAAAAACATTCGAGTAGAGGCTTGGCCGTGGTGTGATGTCATGCCACGAAATACGTCAGCAGATTGAACTTGTGTGAACATTATTCTCTCTATGGTGGAATGTGGGATTTATTTTGCAGAGCCGGACACTATCCTGGTGTTCAAAATCTTCTACGGATTATTCGGAGAAGGAACCCACCTTGCAACGTCGAAGACAATATGCACGCCGGACTCGTCGTCATTGAAGCCTAGTTCAGGGGCTACTGAGGGAGTCCTGGACTAGGGGGCGTCCGGATAGCCGAACTATCATCATTGGCCGGACTCCAAGACTATGAAGATACAAGATTGAAGACTTTGTCCCGTGTCCGGATCGGACTTTCCTTGGCGTGGAAGGCAAGCCTGGAAATACGGATATGTAGATCTCCTACCATTGTAACCGACTCTGTGTAACCCTAGCCCTCTCCAGTGTCTATATAAACCGGAGGGTTTTAGTCCATAGGATGAACAACAATCATACCATAGGCTAGCTTCTACGGTTTAGCCTCCTTGATCTCGTGGTAGATCTACTCTTGTACTACCCATATCATCAATATTAATCAAGCAGGACGTAGGGTTTTACCTCCATCGAGAGGGCCCGAACCTGGGTAAAAACATCATGTCCCTTGTCTCCTGTTACCATCTGCCTAGACGCACAGTTTGGGACCCCCGACCCGAGATCCGCCGGTTTTGACACCGACAATTGTCCTTGAATATGACCTTGGGGTTCCTTGGGCATCCCCAAGATTAGGCTCTTTCCACTCCTTATTCCATAGTCCATCGAATCTTTACCCAAAACTTGAAAACTTCACAGCACGAAACTCAATAGAAAACTTGTAAGCTCCGTTAGTATAAGAAAATAAAACCACCACTTTGGTACTGTAATGAACTCATTCTAAAATCATATTGGTGTAATATCTACTGTATTCCAACTTCTCTATGGTTCATACCCTCCGATACTACACATAGATTCATCAAAATAAGCAAACAATACATAGAAAACAGAATCTGTCAAAAACAGAACAGTCTGTAGTAATCTGTATCAAACGTATACTTCTGGAACTCCAAAATTCCTACAAAATTATGAAGTCCTAAGAAATTTGTGTACCAATCCAGAGCAAAACGATTCAGATCAGAAGCACGTTTCTGTGAATTAACTATACTAATTTACGGGGTGCAAAAGTTTTTGATTCTCAGCAGGATCAACACCTATCACCGTAAGCTATCCTAAAGGTCTTACTTGGAAATTTATTGAAACAAAAGCTACAAAACATGATTACTATAGTAGCATAATCATGTGAACACACAAAAACAATAATGGTAAATATTGGGTTGTCTCCCAACAAGCGCTTTTCTTTAATGCCTTTCTAGCTAGGCATGATGATGACAATGATGCTCACATAAAAGATAAGAATTGAAACATAATGGGAGCATCATGAAGCATATCACTAGCACATTTAAGTCTAACCCACTTCCTATGCATAGGGATTTTGTGAGCAAACAACTTATGGGAACAATAATCAACTAGCATAGGAAGGTAAAACAAGCATAACTTCAATATTTCAAGCACATAGAGAGGAAACTTGACATTAATGAAATTCCTACAAGCATATGTTCCTCCCTCATAATAATTTTCAGTAGCATCATGAATGAATTCAACAATATAACCAGCACCTAAAGCATTCTTTTCATGATCTACAAGCATAGAAAATTTACTACTCTCCACATAAGCAAATTTCTTCTCATGAATAGTAATGGGAGCAAACTCAAAAAAATAATTATCATGTGAGGCATAATACAATTGAAAACTAAAATAATGATGACAAGTTTCATGGTTATCATTCCTAATAGCATACAAGTCATCACAATAATCATCATAGATAGCAACTTTGTTCTCATAATCAATTGGAACCTCTTCAGAAATAGTGGATTCATCACTAAATAAAGTCATGACCTCTCCAAATCCACTTTCATCAATATAATCATCATAAATAGGAGGCATGCTTTCATCATAATATATATTCTCATCAAAACTTGTGGGACTAAAAATAGCATATTCATCAAACATAGCTTCCCCAAGCTTGTGGCTTTGCATATCATTAGCATCATGGATATTCAAGGAATTCATACTAACAACATTGCAATCATGCTCATGATTCAAAGATTTAGTACCAAACATTTTATAGACTTCTTCTTCTAGCACTTGAGCACAATTTTCCTTTTCATCATACTTACGAAAGATATTAAAAAGATGAAGCGTATGAGGCAAACTCAATTCCATTTTTTGTAGTTTTCTTTTATAAACTAAACTAGTGATAAAACAAGAAACAAAAAGATTTGATTGCAAGATCTAAAGATATACCTTCAAGCACTCACCTCCCCGGCAACGGCGCCAGAAAAGATCTTTATGTCTACTACACAACCTTCTTCTTGTAGACGTTGTTGGGCCTGCAAGTGCACAGGTTTGTAGGACAGTAGAAAATTTCCCTCAAGTGGATGACCTAAGGTTTAGCAATCCGTAGGAGGCGTAGGATGAAGACGGTCTCTCTCAAACAACCCTGCAACCAAATAACAAAGAGTCTCTTGTGTCCCCAACACACCCAATACAATGGTAAATTGTATAGGTGCACTAGTTCGGCGAAGAGATGGTGATACAAGTGCAATATGGATGGTAGAGAAAGGTATTTGTAATCTGAAAAATATAAAAACAGCAAGGTAACTAATGATAAAAGTGAGCACAAACAGTATTGCAATGGTAGGAAACAAGGCCTAGGGTTCATACTTTCACTAGTGCAAGTTCTCTCAACAATAATAACATAGATAGATCATATAACAATCCCTCAACATGCAACAAAGAGTCACTCCAAAGCCACTAATAGCGGAGAACAAACGAAGAGATTATGGTAGGGTACGAAACCACCTCAAAGTTATTCTTTTGGATCAATCTATTCAAGAGTTCGTACTAGAATAACACCTTAAGACACAAATCAACCAAAACCCTAATGTCACCTAGATACTCCATTGTCACCTCAAGTATCCGTGGGCATGATTATACGATATGCATCACACAATCTCAAATTCATCTATTCAACCAACACAAAAGTACTTCAAAGAGCGCCCCAAAGTTTCTACCGGAGAGTCAAGACGAAAACGTGTGCCAACCTTTATGCATAGGTTCATGGGCGGAACCCGCAAGTTGATCACCAAAACATACATCAAGTGGATCACGTGATATCCCATTGTCACCATAGATAAGCACGGCAAGACATACATCAAGTGTTCTAAAATCATTAAAGACTCAATGCGATAAGATAACTTCAAGAGGAAAACTCAATTCATCACAAGAGAGTAGAGGGGGAGAAACATCATAAGATCAACTATAATAGAAAAGCTCGCGATACATCAAGATCGTGCCATAGAGAGAACACGAGAGAGAGAGAGAGAGAGATCAAACACATAGCTACTGGTACATACCCTCAGCCTCGAGGGTGAACTACTCCCTCCTTGTTATGGAGAGCACCGGGATGATGAAGATGGCCACCAGTGAGGGATTCCCCCTCTGGCAGGGTGCCGGAACGGGCTCCCGAGAGGTTTTTGGTGGCTACAGAGGCTTGAGGCGGCGGAACTCCCGATCTATATTCGTCTTCGATGTTGTTAGGGTACGTGGACTTATATAGGCGAAAGAAGTCGGTCGGGGGAGCCTCGAGGGGCCCAGGAGACAGGGGGCGCGCCCTCCTATATTCTGGCTTCCTCGAACCTTCCCTGGCTTGAACTCCAAGTCTCCCGGATTATATCCTTTCCAAAGATCACGCTCCCGAAGGTTTCATTCCATTTGGACTCCGTTCGATATTCCTTTTCTTCGAAATACTGAAACAGGCAATAAAACAGCAATATGGGCTGGGCCTCTGGTTAATAGGTTAGTCGCAAAAGTAATATAAAAGTGTATAATAAAGCTCGTAATCATTCAAAACAGATAATAAAATAGCATGAATGCTTCATAAATTATAGATACGTTGGAGATGTATTAGTAGGCGGGCTTTTTTTTAATTTATTTATTTTTCATTTTTTGTTTTCTTCTTTATTTACTTTTGTTTCTGAGTTGTTTTTTGCTTTATTTATAGTTTCTTTGTGAATCTTTTTTGCATTAGGTAAAAAATTATAATGTTTCTGCCAGTAGTTTTCAAATTTGGATAGTTTAAATTTGAATTATTTGAAATTTGTGTGAATCAGTAGTTTGCGAATAACTTTACTTTAAAAATAGATTTTTCAGTGAATCTTTTTTTCGCTATTTAATATTAGTGTGTTTTATCATTATATTCATTTTTGGTAATTCTTAGGTTATTTAAAAAAATGAAATACGTTTGTAACAGATGAGTTTTCATCCGAAACCTTGATACTTCGAAAGAGATTGTCCATTTTGTACACGAAGTGCATCCAGTTTTTGTCGTAACCCTCTCAACTTTTTAGCACATTCTATGTGAGTGAAATGATGATACCATGCCAACTTTCAACCTTTTCAAAGTTCATTTGTAGTGCTTTTCAATTTCAGTGCCATTTCGATAAAAAACTCAGTAAGTGCATGGAAAATAGCAAATGGTGCATACTGAATGCACAAAAAGTCTAGAGTTCAAATAAGTTTAAAAAAATGAAATGCCTTTGTAACAGATGATTTTCGTCCGAAACCCTAATACTTTGAAAGAGATTGTTCATTTTGTACACGAAGTGCATCCAGTTTTTGTTGTAACCCTCTCAACTTTTTAGCACATGCTATGTGGGTGAAATGATGATACCATGCCAACTTTCAACCTTTTCAGAGTTCATTTGTAGTGCTTTTCGATTTCAGGGTCATTTAGCTCAAAAAATTAGTAAATGCATGAAAAATAGCAAATGAAGTCAAAAATGGTTGAAATTTGATGAAGTGGCTTCGAATGGTGCATACCAAACACACAAAAAGTCCGGAGTTGAAATAAGTTCTAAAAAATGAAATTCCTTTGTCACAGATGAGTTTTCACCCAAAACCCTGATACTTCGAAAGAGATTGTCCATTTTGTACACGAAGTGCATCCAGTTTTTGCCGTAACCCTCTCAACTTTTTAGCACATGCTATGTGGGTGACATGATGATACCATACCAACTTTTAACCTTTTCAGAGTTCATTTGTAGTGCTTTTCAATCTCATGGTCTTTTAGCTAAAAAATAAATAAATGCATGAAAAAGCAAATGAAGTCAGAAAGGGTTGAAAATAGATGACGTTTGTCCGAAGCACATAAGTACACGTTTCAAATGCCAAAACACATAAGCACCCTAACTTCTACAAAGATTCCCTCTGGTTTGTCCAAAGTGGGACTTTCCAGATATATAAGCCCGGAAACTCGATCACTAGAGAAGAAAGTGATGAGAGTGAAGCCGGTCACATCCCAGAGTGAGATCTTTGGGATGTAAAACTTTTTCTTCACATGTGTCCCTTTGCGCCATAACCATGGACATCATTTAATTGGATGCTCGGGTCAATATTCACTGTGAAGGGAGCAATTTCATGAAACTTTTCATAATCTTCTGACATGTCTATCTTGCCATCCACTCCCACGATGTTTCTTTTCCCTGAAAGAACTATGTGGCGCTTTGGCTCATCGTATGATGTATTCGTTTCCTTATCTTTTCTTTTTCTCAGCTTGATAGACATGTCCTTCACATAGAAAATCTACGCCACATCATTGGCTAAGATGAATGGTTCATCTGCGTACGCAAGATTGTTGAGATCCACTGTTGTCATTCCATACTACGGGTCTTCCTTTACGCCACCTCCTGTCAGATTGACCCATTTGCACTGAAACAAAGGGAACTTCAAATCACTTCCATAGTCAAGTTCCCATATCTCCTCTATGTAACCATAATATGTGTCCTTTCCCCTCTTGGTTGCTGCATCAAAGCGGACACCACTGTTTTGGTTGATGCTCTTTTTATCTTGGGCGATCGTGTAAAATGTATTCCCATTTATCTCGTACCCTTTTAAAGTCATTATATTCAAAGATGTAACTGGGATAGCAAGTATAGGTCATCTTCAACAGCATCGTCATGCATGGCACGTGTCTACAACCAACCGGCAAAAGTCCCCGTTTGTTCACGTGTAATCCAGTCGTCGGACTGCTCCGGGTATTTGGAGTGTAAAATATTCTTGTGTTCCTCGATATACGAAGCCACCAAGGCATAATTTTGTAGAACTGTGTAGTGTGCTTGAGTGAGAGAATGCCCGTCCATACATATTATTTGATTCGGCCATAGAGTGCCATTTCCACCCAGCCTGCCCTTATGCCGCGATTCAGGAACACCAATCGGCTTAAGGTCAGGAATAAAGTCAAGACAAAACTCAATGACCTCCTCATTTTCATGGCCCTTGGAGATGCTTCCTTCTGGCCTAGCACGGTTATGAACATATTTCTTTAAGACTACCATGAGCCTCTCAAAGGGGAACATATTGTGTAGAAATACAAGACCCAGAACGACAATCTCTTCGCATAGGTGAACTAGGACGTGCGTCATGATATTGAAAAAGGATGGTGGGAACACCAACTCAAAACTAACAAGACATTGCACCAAATCAATCTCTAACCTTGGTATGATTTCTGGATTGATTACCTCCTGAGAGATTGCATTGAGGAATGCACATAGCTTCACCACATCTAATTGAACATTTTCCGGTAGAAGCCCCCTCAATGAAACCAGAAGCAGTTGCGTCATAATCATGTGGTAGTCATGAGACTTTAGGTTCTGGAACTTTTTCTCTACCATATTTATTATTCCCTTTATATTCGATGAAAAGCCAGACAGGGCCTTCATAATGAGCAGGCATTCAAACAAGATTACCTTCTCTTCTTTCGTAAGAGCATAGCTGGCATGACCCTGATGTATGTCGTCTTTTCGTGCATATGTTTCCAGTCCTCCCATGCCTCCGGTGTGTCTTTTTTCTTCACATACATGCCCAAGAAACCAAGCAGGTGCTACATCTTGAGCTTGCGTTGGTTTTCCTTGCAGAGGAAAGGGTGATGCAACAATAGTAGCATAAGTATTTCCCTCAGTTTTTGTGAACCAAGGTATCAATCCAGTAGGAGGCTGCTCAAAAGTCCCACGCACCTACACAAACACACAAAGAACTCGCAACCAACGCAATAAAGGGGTTGTCAATCCCTTCACGGCCACTTGCAAAAGTGAGATTTAATAAAGATAGTAAGATAAGATAAATATATTTTTGGTATTTTATAATATAGATGCAAAAAGTAAAGATGCAAATAAAAGTAGATTGGAAGCAAATACGATAAGAGATAGACCCGGGGGGCATAGGTTTCACTAGAGGCTTCTCTCAAGATAGCATAAGCATAACGGTGGGTGAACAAATTACTGTCGAGCAATTGATAGAAAAGCGAATAATTATGAGATTATCTAGGCATGATCATGTATATAGGCATCACGTCTGCAACAAGTAGACCGACTCCCGCCTGCATCTACTACTCTTACTCCACACATCGACCGACTCCTGCCTGCATCTAGAGTATTAAGTTCATAAGAACAGAGTAACGCATTAAGCAAGATGACATGATGTAGAGGGATAAACTCAAGCAATATGATATAAACCCCATCTTGTTATCCTCGATGGCAACAATCCAATACGTGCCTTGCAACCCTTTCTGTCACTGGGTAAGGAGACCACAAGATTGAACCCAAAGCTAAGCACTTCTCCCATGGCAGGAAAGATCAATCTAGTAGGCCAAACCAAACTGATAATTCGAAGAGACTTGCAAAGATAACTCAATCATACATAAAAGAATTCAGAGGAGATTCAAATATTTCTCATAGATAAACTTGATGATAAACCCACAATTCATCGAATCTCGACAAACACACCGCAAAAAGAGTTTACATCGAATAGATCTCCACAAGAGGGGGAGAACATTGTATTGAGATCCAAAAAGAGAGAAGAAGCCATCTAGCTAATAACTATGGACTCGTAGGTCTGTGGTAAACTACTCACAACTCATCGGAGGGGCAAGGATGTTGATGTAGAAGCCCTCCATGGTTGATTCCCCCTCCAGCAGAGCGCAATAATAAAAGGATTATTATTATATTTCCTTGTTCATGATAATTGTCTTTATTCATGCTATAATTGTATTATCCGGAAATCGTAATAAACGTGTGAATACATAGACCATAATATGTCCCTAGTAAGCCTCTAGTTGACTAGCTCGTTGATCAACACCTAGTCATGGTTTCCTGACTATGGACATTAGATGTCGTTGATAAAGGGATCACATCATTAGGAGAATGATGTGATGGACAAGACCCAATCCTAAGCATAGCACAAGATCGTGTAGTTCGTTTTGCTAGAGCTTTTCCAATGTCAAGTATCTCTTCCTTAGACCATGAGATCATGTAACTCCCGGATACCGTAGGAGTGCTTTGGGTGTACCAAACGTCACAACGTAACTGGGTGACTATAAAGGTGCACTACAGGTATCTCCGAAAGTGTCTGTTGGGTTGACACGGATCGAGACTGGGATTTGTCACTCCATATAACGGAGAGGTATCACTGGGCCCACTCGGTAGTGCATCATCATAATGAGCTCAAAGTGACCAAGTGTTTGGTCACGGGATCATGCATTACGGTACGAGTAAAGTGACTTGCCGGTAACGAGATTGAACGAGGTATTGGGATACCGACGATTGAGTCTCGGGCAAGTAACATATCGTCTGACAAAGGGAATAGTATACGGGGTTGCTTGAATCCTCGACATCGTGGTTCATCCGATGAGATCATCGAGGAGTATGTGGGAGCCCACATGGGTATCCAGATCCCGCTGTTGGTTATTGACCGGAGAGCCGTCTCGGTCATGTCTGCATGTCTCCCGAACCCGTAGGGTCTACACACTTAAGGTTCGGTGATGCTAGGGTTGTATGAATATGAGTATGCAGCAAACCGAATGTTGTTCGGAGTCTCTAATGACATCCCAGACGTCACGAGGAGTTCCGAAATGGTCCGGAGGTAAAGAAAACTATATAGGAAGTGCTGTTTCGGCCATCGGGAAAGTTTCGGGGTCACCCGGTATTGTACCGGGACCACCGGAAGGGTCTGGGGGTCCACCGGGTGGGGCCACCTATCCCGGAGGGCCCCGTGGGCTGAAGTGGGAGGGGAAACAGCCCCTAGTGGGCTGGTCCGCCCCCCTTGCCCCCCCTGCGCCTAGGGTTGGAAACCCTAGGTGGGGGGAGGGGGGGCGCACCACTTGCCTTGGGGGGCACTCCACCCCCCTTGGACGCCGCCCCCTTGGGAGATTGCATCTCCCAGGGCCGGCGCCCCCCCTGGGGGCCTATATAAAGGAGGGCAGGGGGGAGGGCAGCCGCACCCTGTGTCTTGGCGCCTCCCTCCCCCTGCTACACCTCGTCCTCCTCCCGCAGCAGCTTGGCGAAGCCCTGCCGGAGTTCTGCTGCATCCACCACCACGCCATCGTGCTGCTGGATCATCATCAACCTCTCCTTCCCCCTTGCTGGATCAAGACGGAGGAGACGTCATGCTGACCGTACGTGTGTTGAATGCGGAGGTGCCGTTCGTTCGGCGCTAGGATCTCCGGTGATAGGATCACGACGAGAACGACTACTTCAACCCCGTTCTTTTGAACGCTTCCGCTCGCGATCTACAAAGTGGTATGTAGATGCATCTCTCCTTTCACTCATTGCTTAGATGAACTCATAGATGGATCTTGGTGAAACCGTAGGAAAAAAATTATTTTCTGCAACGTTCCCCAACAGTGGCATCATGAGCTAGGTCTATGCGTAGTTCTCTATTGCACGAGTAGAACACAATTTTGTTGTGGGCGTAGATCTTGTCAACTTGCTTGCCGCTACTAGTCTTTTCTTGCTTCAGCGGTATTGTGGGATGAAGCGGCCCGGACCGACCTTACACGTACGCTTATGTGAGACAGGTTCCACCGACTGACATGCACTAGTTGCATAAGGTGGCTAGCGGGTGTTTGTCTCTCCTACTTTAGTTGGAGCGGATTCGACGAAAATGGTCCTTATGAAGGGTAAATAGAAGTTGACAAAATCACATTGTGGTTATTCGTAGGTAAGAAAATGTTCTTGCTAGAACCCAATTGCAGCCACGTAAAAGATCTAACAACAATTAGAGGACGTCTAACTTGTTTTTGCAGCAATTGTCATGTGATGTGATATTGCCAGAAGTTGTGATGAATGATGAATGATATATTGTGATGTATGAGATCATGTTCTTGTAATAGGAATCACGACTTGCATGTCGATGAGTATGACAACCGGCAGGAGCCATAGGAGTTGTCTTTATTTTTTGTATGGCCTGCGTGTCATTGAAGAACGCCATGTAAATTACTTTACTTTATTGCTAAATGCGTTAGCCGTAGAAGTAGAAGTATTCGTTGGCGTGACAACTTCATGAAGACACAATGATGGAGATCATGGTGTCATGCCGGTGACGAAGATGATCATGGAGCCCCGAAGATGGAGATCGAAGGAGCTATATGATATTGGCCATATCATGTCACTACTATATAATTGCAAGTGATGTTTATTATGTTTTATGCATCTTGTTTACTTAGAACGGCGGTAGTAAATAAGATGATCCCTTATAATAATTTCAAGAAAGTGTTCCTCCTAACTGTGCACCATTGCTAAAGTTCGTCGTTTCGAAGCACCACGTGATGATCGGGTGTGATAGATCCTTACGTTCACATACAACGGGTGTAAGACAGATTTACACATGCAGAACACTTAGGGTTAACTTGACGAGCCTAGCATGTACAGACATGGCCTCGGAACACAAGAGACCGAAAGGTCGAACATGAGTCGTATGGAAGATATGATCAACATGGAGATGTTCACCGATGATGACTAGTCTGTCTCACGTGATGATCGGACACGGCCTAGTCGACTCGGATCGTGTAACACTTAGATGACTAGAGGGATGTCAAATCTGAGTGGGAGTTCATTCAATAATTTGATTAGATGAACTTAATTATCATGAACTTAGTCTAAAACTTTTGCAAAATATGTCTTGTAGATCAAATGGCCAACGCTCATGTCAACATGAACTTCAATGCGTTCCTAGAGAAAACCAAGCTGAAAGATGATGGCAGCAACTATTCGGACTGGGTCCGAAACCTGAGGATCATCCTCATAGCAGCCAAGAAAGCATATGTCCTAGATGAACCGCTAGGTGAAGCACCCATCCCAGAGAACCAAGACGTTATGAACGTTTGGCAGTCACGTGCTGATGATTACTCCCTCGTTCAGTGCAGCATGCTTTACAGCTTAGAACCGAGGCTCCAAAAGCATTTTGAGAAACACGGAGCATATGAGATGTTCGAGGAGCTGAAAATGGTTTTTCAAGCTCATGCCCGGGTCGAGAGATATGAAGTCTCCGACAAGTTCTATAGTTGTAAGATGGAGGAAAATGGTTCTGTCAGTGAGCACATACTCAAAATGTCTGGGTTGCACAACCACCTGTCCCAGCTGGAGATCAACCTCCCGGGACGAGGCGGTCATTGACAGAATCCTTCAGTCGCTCCCACCGAGCTACAAAAGCTTCATGTTGAACTACAATATGCAGGGGATGGTGAAGACCATTCCTGAAGTATTTTCAATGCTGAAGTCAGCAGAGGTTGAAATCAAGAAAGAACATCAAGTGTTGATGGTCAATAAGACCACTAAGTTCAAGAAGGGCAAGGGTAAGAAGAACTTCAAGAAGGACGGCAAAGATGCTGCCGCGCCCGGTAAGCCAGTTGCCGGGAAGAAGTCAAAGAATGGACCCAAGCCTGAGACTGAGTGCTTTTATTGCAAGGGGAAGGGTCACTGGAAGCGGAACTGCCCCAAATACTTAGCGGACAAGAAGGCCGGCAACACTAAAGGTATATTTGATATACATGTAATTGATGTGTACCTTACCAGTACTCGTAGTAACTCCTGGGTATTTGATACCGGTGCTGTTGCTCATATTTGTAACTCATAGCAGGAGCTATGGAATAAGCGGAGACTGGCGAAGGACGAGGTGACGATGCGCGTCGGGAATGGTTCCAAGGTCGATGTGATCGCCGTCGGCACGCTACCTCTACATTTACCCACGGGATTAGTTATGAACCTCAATAATTGTTATTTAGTGCCAAGTTTGAGCATGAACATTGTATCTGGATCTCGTTTAATACGAGATGGCTACTCATTTAAATCCGAGAATAATGGTTGTTCTATTTATATGAGAGATATGTTTTATGGTCATGCCCCGATGGTCAATGGTTTATTCTTAATGAATCTCGAACGTAATGTTACACATATTCATAGTGTGAATACCAAAAGATGTAAAGTTGATAACGATAGTCCCACATACTTGTGGCACTGCCGCCTTGGTCACATTGGTGTCAAGCGCATGAAGAAGCTCCATGCTGATGGACTTTTAGAGTCTCTCGATTATGAATCATTTGACACATGCGAACCATGCCTCATGGGCAAAATGACCAAGACTCCGTTCTCCGGAACAATGGAGCGAGCAACCAACTTATTGGAAATCATACATACCGATGTGTGCGGTCCAATGAGCGTTGAGGCTCGCGGAGGATATCGTTATGTTCTCACTCTCACTGATGACTTGAGTAGATATGGGTATGTCTACTTGATGAAACACAAGTCTGAGACCTTTGAAAAGTTCAAGGAATTTCAGAATGAGGTAGAGAATCAACGTGACCGAAAGATAAAGTTCCTACGATCAGATCGTGGAGGAGAATACTTAAGTCACGAATTTGGTACACACTTAAGGAAATGTGGAATCGTTTCACAACTCACGCCGCCTGGAACACCTCAGCGTAATGGTGTGTCCGAACGTCGTAATCGCACTCTATTGGATATGGTGCGGTCTATGATGTCTCTTACCGATTTACCGCTATCATTTTGGGGATACGCTCTAGAGACAGCTACATTCACTTTAAATAGGGCACCGTCTAAATCCGTTGAGACGACACCGTATGAATTATGGTTTGGGAAGAAACCTAAGCTGTCGTTTCTAAAAGTTTGGGGATGCGATGCTTATGTCAAGAAATTACAACCTGAAAAGCTCGAACCCAAGTCGGAAAAATGCGTCTTCATAGGATACCCTAAGGAAACCATTGGGTATACCTTCTACTTAAGATCCGAGGGCAAGACCTTTGTTGCCAAGAACGGATCCTTTCTGGAAAAAGAGTTTCTCTCGAAAGAAGTAAGTGGGAGGAAAGTAGAACTCGATGAAGTACTACCTCTTGAACCGGAAAGTAGTGCAGCTCAGGAAAATGTTCCTGTGGTGCCTACACCAACTGGAGAGGAAATTAATGATTATGATCAAGGTACTTCGGATCAAGTTGCTACTGAACCTCGTAGGTCCACAAGGACACGTTCCACACCAGAGTGGTATGGCAACCCTGTCCTGGAAATCATGTTGTTAGACAACGGTGAACCTTCGAACTATGAAGAAGCGATGGCGGGCCCAGATTCCAACAAATGGCTTGAAGCCATGCAATCCGAGATAGAATCCATGTATGAAAACAAAGTATGGACTTTGACAGACTTGCCCGATGATCGGCGAGCGATAGAAAACAAATGGATCTTTAAGAAGAAGACGGACGCGGATGGTAATATTACCATTTATAAAGCTCGACTTGTCGCTAAGGGTTATCGACAAGTTCAAGGGGTTGACTACGATGAGACTTTCTCTCCCGTAGCGAAGCTGAAGTCCGTCCGAATCATGTTAGCAATTGCCGCATACTATGATTATGAGATATGGCAGATGGACGTCAAAACGGCATTCCTTAACGGGCATCTTAAGGAAGAACTGTATATGATGCAGCCGGAGGGTTTTGTCGATCCTAAGAATGCTAACAAAGTATGCAAGCTCCAGCGATCCATTTATGGGCTGGTGCAAGCATCTCGGAGTTGGAACATTCGTTTGATGAGATGATCAAAGCGTTTGGGTTTATGCAGACTTATGGAGAAGCCTGCGTTTACAAGAAAGTGAGTGGGAGCTCTGTAGCATTTCTCATATTATATGTAGATGACATACTTTTGATGGGAAATGATATAGAACTTTTGGACAGCATTAAGGCCTACTTGAATAAGTGTTTTTCAATGAAGGACCTTGGAGAAGCTGCTTACATATTAGGCATCAAGATCTATAGGGATAGATCGAGACGCCTCATAGGTCTTTCACAAAGCACATACCTTGATAAGATTTTGAAGAAGTTCAAAATGGATCAGTCCAAGAAAGGGTTCTTGCCTGTATTGCAAGGTGTGAGATTGAGCTCGGCTCAATGCCCGACCACGGCAAAAGATAAAGAAGAGATGAGTGTCATCCCCTATGCTTCAGCCATAGGATCTATTATGTATGCCATGCTGTGTACCAGACCTGATGTAAACCTTGCCGTAAGTTTGGTAGGAAGGTACCAAAGTAATCCCGGCAAGGAACACTGGACAGCGGTCAAGAATATCCTGAAGTACCTGAAAAGGACAAAGGACATGTTTCTCGTTTATGGAGGTGACGAAGAGCTCGCCGTAAAGGGTTACGTCGATGCTAGCTTCGACACAGATCTGGATGACTCTAAGTCACAAACCGGATACGTGTATATGTTGAATGGTGGAGCAGTAAGCTGGTGCAGCTGCAAGCAGAGCGTCGTGGCGGGATCTACATGTGAAGCGGAGTACATGGCAGCCTCGGAGGCAGCGCATGAAGCAATTTGGGTGAAGGAGTTCATCACCGACCTAGGAGTCATACCCAATGCGTCGGGGCCGATCAAACTCTTCTGTGACAACACTGGAGCTATTGCCCTTGCCAAGGAGCCCAGGTTTCACAAGAAGACCAGGCACATCAAGCGTCGCTTCAACTCCATCCGTGAAAATGTTCAAGATGGAGACATAGATATTTGCAAAGTACATACGGATCTGAATGTCGCAGATCCGTTGACTAAACCTCTCTCGCGAGCAAAACATGATCAACACCAGAACTCTATGGGTGTTCGATTCATCACAATGTAACTAGATTATTGACTCTAGTGCAAGTGGGAGACTGTTGGAAATATGCCCTAGAGGCAATAATAAAAGGATTATTATTATATTTCCTTGTTCATGATAATTGTCTTTATTCATGCTATAATTGTATTATCCGGAAATCGTAATACACGTGTGAATACATAGACCATAATATGTCCCTAGTAAGCCTCTAGTTGACTAGCTCGTTGATCAACAGATAGTCATGGTTTCCTGACTATGGACATTAGATGTCGTTGATAACGGGATCACATCATTAGGAGAATGATGTGATGGACAAGACCCAATCCTAAGCATAGCACAAGATCGTGTAGTTCGTTTTGCTAGAGCTTTTCCAATGTCAAGTATCTCTTCCTTAGACCATGAGATCGTGTAACTCCCGGATACCGTAGGAGTGCTTTGGGTGTACCAAACGTCACAACGTAACTGGGTGACTATAAAGGTG
Source organism: Triticum aestivum (assembly GCF_018294505.1). Taxonomy (NCBI): domain Eukaryota; kingdom Viridiplantae; phylum Streptophyta; class Magnoliopsida; order Poales; family Poaceae; genus Triticum; species Triticum aestivum. The sequence continues at coordinate 667,411,784 of NC_057798.1, read as the reverse complement.
CACTACAGGTATCTCCGAAAGTGTCTGTTGGGTTGACACGGATCGAGACTGGGATTTGTCACTCCGTATTACGGAGAGGTATCACTGGGCCCACTCGGTAGTGCATCATCATAATGAGCTCAAAGTGACCAAGTGTCTGGTCACGGGATCATGCATTACGGTACGAGTAAAGTGACTTGCCGGTAACGAGACTGAACGAGGTATTGGGATACCGACGATCGAGTCTCGGGCAAGTAACATACCGTCTGACAAAGGGAATAGTATACGGGGTTGCTTGAATCCTCGACATCGTGGTTCATCCGATGAGATCATCGAGGAGTATGTGGGAGCCAACATGGGTATCCAGATCCCGCTGTTGGTTATTGACCGGAGAGCCGTCTCGGTCATGTCTGCATGTCTCCCGAACCCGTAGGGTCTACACACTTAAGGTTCGGTGACGCTAGGGTTGTATGAATATGAGTATGCAGCAAACCGAATGTTGTTCGGAGTCCCGGATGAGATCCCGGACGTCACGAGGAGTTCCGGAATGGTCCGGAGGTAAAGAAAACTATATAGGAAGTGCTGTTTCGGCCATCGGGAAAGTTTCGGGGTCACCCGGTATTGTACCGGGACCACCGGAAGGGTCCCGGGGGTCCACCGGGTGGGGCCACCTATCCCGGAGGGCCCCGTGGGCTGAAGTGGGAGGGGAACCAGCCCCTAGTGGGCTGGTGCGCCCCCCCTTGGGCCCCCCTGCGCCTAGGGTTGGAAACCCTAGGTGGGGGGGGGCGCACCACTTGCCTTGGGGGGCACTCCACCCCCCCTGGCCGCCGCCCCCTTGGGAGATTGCATCTCCCAGGGCCGGCGCCCCCCTGGGGGCCTATATAAAGGAGGGCAGGGGGGAGGGCAGCCGCACCCTGTGTCTTGGCGCCTCCCTCCCCCTGCTACACCTCGTCCTCCTCCCGCAGCAGCTTGGCGAAGCCCTGCCGGAGTTCTGCTGCATCCACCACCACGCCGTCGTGCTGCTGGATCATCATCAACCTCTCCTTCCCCATTGCTGGATCAAGACGGAGGAGACGTCACGCTGACCGTACGTGTGTTGAACGCGGAGGTGCCGTCCGTTCGGCGCTAGGATCTCCGGTGATAGGATCACGACGAGAACGACTACTTCAACCCCGTTCTTTTGAACGCTTCCGCTCGCGATCTACAAAGTGGTATGTAGATGCATCTCTCCTTTCACTCGTTGCTTAGATGAACTCATAGATGGATCTTGGTGAAACTGTAGGAATTTTTTTTATTTTCTACAACGTTCCCCAACAGGCTCCAAGATGGGATCTCGCGGATATAGAAGGTTACGATGTGGAAATTGTGTTTCGGTTGCTCCCTGGATGTTTTTGGGGTACGTAGGCTTATATAGGAGGAAGAAGTACGTCGATGGACGCCCGAGGGGCCGACGAGACAGGGGGGCGCGCCCTATAGGGGGGGCCCCTCCTATCTCGTGGAGTCCTCGGCTGCTTCTTGACTTGCACTCCAAGTCCTCTGGATCACGTTCGTTCCAAAAATCACGCTCCCGAAGGTTTCATTCCGTTTGGACTCCGTTCGATATTCCTTTTCTTCGAAATACTGAAATAGGCAAAAAACAGCAATATGGGCTGGGCCTCCGGTTAGTAGGTTAGTCCCAAAAATGATATAAATGTGTAAAATAAAGCCCATAAACATCCAAAGGGGGTAATATAATAGCATGGAACAATCAAAAAGACCATCGCTCGTCCCCGACCGCCACTCATAAGGAAGACAATCAATAAATAAAATTATGCTCCAACTTCATCACAAAGCAGTTCACCATACGTGCATGCTACGGGAATCACAACCCTCAACACAAGTATTTTTCATAATCACCTCAACTAGCATGACTCTAATATCACTACCTCCATATCTCAAAACAATTATCAAGCATCATATTGATCATAGCATCCAATTCTTTTTCTATGATAGTTTTTATTATACCCAACTTGGATGCTCATCATTCTAGGACCAACTTTGTAACCATAGCAAATACCATGCTGTTCTAAAAGACTCTCAAAAATATATAAGTGAACCATGAGAGACTAGCAATTTCGTCAAAATTAAGACACCAACGTGCTCTAAAATATATAAGTGAAGCACTAGAGCAAAAACTATCAAGCTCAAAAGATATAAGTGAAGCACATAGAGTATTCTAGCAAATCCTAATCAAGTAGGTTTCTCCCAAAAGGTGTGTACAGCAAGTATGATTGTGGTAAACCAAAAAGCAAAGACTAATATAACACACGACGCTCCAAGCAAAACACATATCATGTGGTGAATAAAAATATAGCTCCAAGTAAAGTTACAAATGAACGAAGACGAAAGAGGGGATGCCTTCCCGGGGCATCCCCAAGCTTAGGCTTTTGGCTATCCTTGAATATCTTGGGGTGCCTTGGGCATCCCCAATCTTAGGCTCTTGCCACTCCTTATTCCATAGTCCATAAAAGCTTTACCCAAAACTTGAAAACTTCACAACACAAAACTCAACAGGAAATCTTATAAGCTCCGTTAGTGAAAGAAAACAAAACCACCACATAAGGTACTGTAATGAACTCATTCTTTATTTATTTTGGTGTTAAACCTACTGTATTCCAACTTCTCTATGGTTTATAAACTAATTTACTAGCCATAGATGCATCAAAATAAGCAAACAACACACGAAAAACAGAATATGTCAAAAACAGAACAGTCTGTAGCAATCTGTAACTAACGCAAACTTCTGGAACTCTAAAAATCCTATCAAAATAGGAAGTCCTGGACAATTTGTCTATTTATCAGCAGCAAAAATATGCAACGCAAAATCACGTTTCTGTGATTTAACAAAACTAAATTCGTGTGTGCAAAGTTTCTGTTTTTCAGCAGAATCAAATCAACTATCATCATAGGTTATCCTATAGGTTCTACTTGGCACAAACACTAATTAAAAGATAAAAACACATCTAAACAGAAGGTAGATGCAAGATTTATTACTAAACAGGAGCAAAAATAAAAAACACAAAGAAAATTGGGTTGCCTCCCAACTAGCGCTATCTTTTAACGCCCCTAGCTAGGCATAAAAGCGAAGATAGATCTAACGAGTGCCATCTTTGGCACTAAATTCATCAATAGAGAGCTTGTGATCTCTAGGGATTTCTCCCCTTTTAGCAATGGCTAAAACTTTAGGAAAAAAATTAAGAAATTCATTGGTAGCAAAAGGTTCCTTAACGATAGAGAGACAATTGGGATGAACCCTTATGGATTTGAGATCCGCGTCTCCCTTACTAGAAGATTCACCCTTATTTTTAGGAACATAAATAAACTTGGCAGTTTTAGTAGGGGGTTTTGGAGTGTTTTTCATGGAGAAAAATGCGGAACCTAAGTTTGTAATGATATCCTCAAGTTTACTGATTCTAGCAGAGTCTAGATCTATTTTCTCATTAACTATAGGTTCTTTTTCTTTAAGATTTTTCAAAGTAACTCCAACCCTAGATCCAAATTGGGTAATGTGATTATGAATCTTTTTATCCAAATTTTCAATCAACTCAACAGTAGCAATTTTATTTTCAATAATCTCAAGCCATTGCATAACGTGTTCCAAAGTTAAAACAGTTCCATTGACCAAAAGAGGTGATGGGCCAAACAAATCTAACATAGAATTATAAGCATCAAACATATGGCTACTCATGAAATCATCTCCTGTAGCAATATCAAGAACACATCTATTCCAAGGAGTGATGCCTACATAAAAATTGCGGAGAAGAATGGAAGTGGAAAGCTTCCTAGAAGATTTATATTGGGCATTGAAAATTCTATGCCAAGCATCTTTTAAATTTTCTCCCTCCTTTTGGTTAAAATTGAGAATTTCTTGTTCGGGAGTGATAATAAGGATAGGAGGACTAGCCATGGTGACAAGGTAAACAAACTAGCACACGGCAAACAGAAAAAGGCAAGCGAAAAGAGAGGAGGATATTGGGAAAGAGAGGGCGAATAAAACGGCAAGGGTGAAGTGGGGGAGAGGAAAACAAGAGGCAAATGGCAAATGTAAATGCGAGGGAGATGGGTTTGTGATGGGTACTTGGTATGTCTTGACTTGAGCGAAGACGTCCCCGGCAACGGTGCTAGAAATCCTTCTTGCTACGTCTTGAGCTTGCGTTGGTTTTCCTTGAAGAGGAAAGGGTGATGCATCAATAGTAGCATAAGTATTTCCCTCAGTTTTTGAGAACCAAGGTATCAATCCAGTAGGAGCCTCCTCAAAAGTCCCACGCACCTACACAAACACACAAAGAACTCACAACCAACGCAATAAAGGGGTTGTCAATCCCTTCACGGCCACTTGCGAAAGTGAGATCTAATAAAGATAGTAAGATAAGATAAATATATTTTTGGTATTTTATAATATAGATGCAAAAAGTAAAGATGCAAATAAAAGTAGATTGGAAGCAAATATGATAAGAGATAGACCCGGGGGCCATAGGTTTCACTAGAGGCTTCTCTCAAGATAGCATAAGTATTACGGTGGGTGAACAAATTACTGTCGAGCAATTGATAGAAAAGCGAATAATTATGAGATTATCTAGGCATGATCATGTATATAGGCATCACGTCCGCAACAAGTAGACTGACTCCTGCCTGCATCTACTACTATTACTCCACACATCGACCGACTCATGCCTGCATCTAGAGTATTAAGTTCATAAGAACAGAGTAACGCATTAAGCAAGATGACATGATGTAGAGGGATAAACTCAAGCAATATGATATAAACCCCATCTTGTTATCCTCGATGGCAACAATACAATACGTTCCTTGCAACCCTTTCTGTCACTGGGTAAGGACACCGCAAGATTGAACCCAAAGCTAAGCACTTCTCCCATGGCAAGAAAGATCAATCTAGTAGGCCAAACCAGACTGATAATTCGAAGAGACTTGCAAAGATAACTCAATCATACATAAAAGAATTCAGAGGAGATTCAAATATTTCTCATAGATAAACTTGATGATAAACCCACAATTCATCGGATCTCGACAAACACACCGCAAAAAGAGTTTACATGGAATAGATCTCCACAAGAGAGGGGGAGAACATTGTATTGAGATCCAAAAAGAGAGAAGAAGCCATCTAGCTAATAACTATGGACCCGTAGGTCTGTGGTAAACTACTCACAACTCATCGGAGGGGCAAGGATGTTGATGTAGAAGCCCTCCATGGTTGATTCCCCCTCCGGCAGAGCACCGACGAAGGCTCCAAGATGGGATCTCGCGGATACAGAAGGTTACGGCGTGGAAATTGTGTTTCGGTTGCTCCCTGGATGTTTTCGGGGTATGTAGGCTTATATAGGAGGAAGAAGTACTTCGGTGGACGCACGAGGGGCCCACGAGACAGGGGGCGCGCCTTATAGGGGGGGTGCCCTCCTATCTCGTGGAGTCCTCGGCCGCTTCTTGACATGCACTCCAAGTCCTCTAGATCACGTTCGTTCCAAAAATCACGCTCCCGAAGGTTTCATTCCATTTGGACTCCGTTTGATATTCCTTTTCTTCGAAATACTGAAATAGGCAAAAAAAACAACAGTACGGGCTGGGCCTCCGGTTAGTAGGTTAGTCCCAAAAATGATATAAATGTGTAAAATAAAGCCCATTAACATCCAAAAGGGGTAATATAATAGCATGGAACAATAAAAAATTATAGATACATTGGAGACATATCAGCAGGGTCACGCAAAGATTCTTCGTCACGTGCATCACGTTGATTGCAGAGCGAACCTCTAGGTCTTTCCAATAGGGTAGGTCCCCAAATATAGGTTTCTTCTTCCACATGGGTGCGCGTCCGTCAGCGTCATTCGGAACCGCCAGGACCCTTTCCAATGATTACCTTTAAATACTTGACCATATCATGTACATCATCACCAGTACGGTGGCGAGGCTTCGTCCGGTGATCTGCCTCACCTTTGAAATGCTTGCCATTCTTTCTTACGGGATGCCTGCTCGGAATAAATCGACGATGTCCTTGGTACACATTCTTCTTACAATTATTCAAATATATACTGTTGGTATCATCCAAACAGTGCATGCATGTGCGGTATCCCTTGTTTGTTTGTCCTGAAAGGTTACTGAGAGCAGGCAAATCATTGACGGTCACAAACAGCAACACATGTTGGTCAAATTCTACCTGATTGTCCTCATCCCACAAGCGTACACCTTTTTCAATCCGCGGCTGTAAGAGTTCTTCAACTAATGGCCTTAGGTACACATCAATGTCGTTGGCGGGTTGCTTAGGGCCTTGGATGAGCACTGACATCATAATGTACTTCCGCTTCATGCACAACCAAGGATGAAGGTTATACATACATAGAGTCACAGGCCAGGTTATGATTGCTGCTCTGCTCCCCAAAAGGATTAAAGCCATCTGCGTTTAGACCAAACCATACGTTCCTTGTGTCATCTGCAAAGTCCCTCCACTTGCTCTTGATTTTTCTCCACTACGACCCATCGGCGGGTACTCTCAACTTCCCGTCTTTCTTACGGTCTCTCTGTGCCACCACATCAACTTGGCATGCTCTTTGTTTTGGAACAAATGTTTCAACCGTGGTATTATAGGAGCATACCACATCACCTTGGCAGGAATCTTCTTCCCGGGGCGCTCGCCCTCGACATCACCAGGGTTATCGCGGCTGATCTTATAGCACAATGCACCGCATGCCGGGCATGCAATCAAATCCTCATACTCACCGCGGTAGAGGATGTAGTCATTAGGGCATGCATGTATCTTCTGCATCTCTAATCCTAGATGAAAGATCACCTTCTTTGCTTCATACGTACTCTCGGGCCATTCCTTGTCCTTTGGAAGCATCTTATTCAACATTATCAGAAACTTTCCAAATCCCTTGTCAGATACACCATTCTCTGCCTTCCATTGTAGCAATTCCAGTGTGGTGCCCAACTTTTTCTTGTCAGCTTCGCAATTTGGGTACAACGATTTCTTGTGATCCTCTAACATGCGCTGCAACTTCAGCCTCTCCTTTTCACTTGCGCAGTTTCTCTTTGCATCGACAATGGCCCGACCAAGATCATTAGAAGGCTCATCTGATGCCTCTTCTTCAGCTTCTTCCCGCATTCCCGGCTCAGCTTCTTCCCCCATTGTTGTACCATCGTAATCAGGGAACCCATGGCCAGGATAGCTGTCATCATCCTCTTCTTCATCATTGTTTTCCATCATAACCCCTCTTTATCCAAGCTTGGTCCAAACATTATAGTGGGGCATGACCCGGACTCAAACAGGTGGACGTGAATGGTTTTTGACTTAGAGTAATTCCGATCATTCTTACAGCCAGCACATGGACAACACATAAAACCATCCGCTCGCTTGTTTGCCTCAGCCGCGAGCAGAAAAGTACGCACACCATTAACGAATTGGAGAGAGCATTGGTCATCATACATCCATTGCTGGCTCATCTTCATTACACAACACCGAAAAGACCAAATTACTACAAGTTCATACATAAAGTTCATACACACTTATTCTCATAAAACAACATATACAAACTCTCTAGCTAAAGCATTTAAATGCAACAACAAATGTGATCAAGATCGCAACTAAGGTAATAATTGATCCAACAACATAATGATACCGAGCCTCACTATCAATGGCATATTTTCTAATCTTTCTAATCTTCGAGCGCATTTTCTCCGTCTTGATCTTGTGATCATCGACGACATCGGCAACATACAACTCCAGTTTCATCTTCACTTCTTCAATTCTTTTCAATTTTTCTTTCAAATACTAATTCTCTTTTTCAACTAATTTAACCTCTCGACAAGAGGGTCGGTTGGAATTTCCGGTTCACATACCTCCTAGATAAAAATATCTATGTCAACTTGATGGGCATATTTTGTCATAAATACGAACTGCAGCAAATAGTTATAAAAGAGAATATACCACATCCAAATCATAAACCGGACGAGGGCCGACGGGGACGGATATCAAAACCATGGCACTATGTATAACAAACAACGTACGGGTAAGAAAATTATACAAGTAACTATATATCTAAATCACACAAACATGATTTTTGTATAAAAAGATAAAAACAAGAGGCTCACAAAAGTGGTGCCGGCAACGGGATGGTGCAGGCGACCGACGGTGGTTAGGACGGGAAGGAACTAAGTAAACCACACCTACATATGCAAACTAAGAGTTAATTTGAGCTCAAATTTCATATAAATCAAATAAACTACCACATATAATAATTACTCCCAAACTAAAACCCACAAATCACTATACTTATTGAGCATTGCAAGAGCTAATCTAGAAATGAGAGATGAAAGGGCAAAGTTGCTAACCTTTGTGATCACTTGGATGGATGGGAGGCCTTCAAATCTTGACAATTTTTGGGCAAAATGAAGGATGAGCTCGAGCAAGAGGGGAAGAACAGAGAGCTCGGGCTCGATGAAGGGTTTATATAGGAACATCTTTAGTCCCAGTTCATGATACAAACCGTGACTAAAGGTGAGCCTCTAGTACTGGTTCGTGGCACGAACCAGGACTAAAGGTGTTGGTGGGACCCTAGCCTGACACCAGCCTGTAACCACCTCTTTAGTCCCGGTTCGGGGCACGAACCGGTACTAGAGGTTCAACACGAACCAGGACTAATGAGTGCCACCAGCCTAGCCGTTGGAACCGGCACTAATGGGCACATTAGTGTCGGTTCGTAATTGAACCGGTACTAATGAGGTGAACATAAGGTCATTTTTCTACTAGTGGTGGTAGAACCGCTTGTGCAGTACTTCCGCTGTCGTGACGCGTGTACTACTGTGAGGAATTCTGTTACCCACCAATAATTAGCGGTAGTACTACTCCCTTAAGCGGAAGTACCGTTTGTGCGGTACTTCTATTGTTGTGCCGCACGTACTACCATGGGGGTTTATGCTACCCACTGATATTCAGTGGTAGTACCGCTCCCTCAAGCGCTAGTACCGCTTAAGCATTTCCAGAACATAATGGTTTGATTCCTGGGGTTCTATAAAAGGGGGTTTTCTTCCCTATTGACTCAAACATTCTTGAGCAAGTTTTCCCCCACCATTATTGACCTCTTGGATCTTGCATTCTCTTTATTCCTCCCTTGATTCTTGTGTGTTTTTGAGGAAAAAGAGAGAGGAGATCTAGATATACATTCTCCACCAATCCCTTTCTTCTCTTAGTGAGGGGAAGCTTGTGGATCTAGATTTTGGAAATCTTTTGTGTTCTCCTTGTTCTTCCTATCATAATCCTCCATAGCCTTTGTTGCTCTAGTGGGATTTGAGAGTGAGGGACTTGAGCACTTCGTATGTTCTTGCCATTGCATTGGTTGCATTGGTTTCAGTTCTCCACAGTGGTGCGTGGAAGTGAAAGTTGACAAGCTTATTACTCTTGGATGTTTCGGCGCCATAGAACTTATGCCTCCTAGGTGCTTGGGTGCCGTAGACGATTGATGGTGCCGCAGATCTCAATCATTGTGGTGTAAAGCTCCGGGCCAACTTTGGGGTCTCCTATTAAGTTGTGGAGATTGCTCCGAGCAATTTGTACGGGTTTGGTGACCGTCCCCAAGGGTCGTCAATTGTATGGGTTCGGTGACCGCCCTCAGGGGTTCCTTAGTGGAGTCATGACACCTTGCATTGCGCGAGAGTGTGAGGAGAATACGATGGCCCTAGTGGCATTTTGGGGAGCATTGTGCCTCCACACCGCTCTAACGGAGATTATCATCTACAAGGGTGTGAACTTCGGGATACATTGTTGTCTCCGTGTGCCTCGTTTATCTCTTACCCGAGCCCTCTACTTATGCAGTTACTTTGTGATAGCCTTCGTACTTGAAGTTTTATATCTTGTTATCATTTCATTGGTTATCTTGCTTAGCATAAGTTGTTTGGTGCACATTGTTGACCCTAGTGTATTTAGGTTTTGTGCTTGGTAAATTAAAGGTTAGTTTTATTTCGCATTTATTCAAGCCTAAACTGTCATTGTTTTAAAAAGCCTATTCACCACCCACCCTTTAGGTGACATCCTCATCCTTTCACTTCCCACATGGCCTATGGGGGAGCTTCCAAAAGTCTTTACCAAGTGACATGATCAAGATTGTGCTTCCAACTTGAAGAGTTTGAACATCCATAAAGCTCAAGTGGAAAGCTCAAGGCCAAGGTATACATTAGCTACGGTTTCCTAGTTTTACCGGTCTCATGGTGATTGGTGGGAGATCCTATTATGTGTTTGATAGTCGCATTATCAAGATGGGCTTCTAGGTGCGTAGCTTGTCCACGTCATGATCAGTGTGCTCAAACCTTTGCATTGATTTCATCCTTCCTTTTGTTTGATCTTGGGTGGTTCTCTAGTGAGGACCTTGAGCTTCTCAATAGCTACAGTATGAGTACAAGATCATCAAAATCGAAATTCACATGAAAAAGTTATGCATGTATTAGTATCTGGGTGCTGGTTGTTTTCTAGAGGGGTGGAGTTTCGGGTACGTTTCGGGCAAGCTCTGGTATTTCTAGAAGGTTGTGCAAATATTCTTCAAATGGTGCCTAGAAGTTCCGGGACTGCTTAGAGGTTACAGGCTGCATTGTTATGTGCATAATGCGCAGATTTGGTGGGGGCTATATAAGGTTCCCTTTTCCCCCAACGGGAGGACGTTTTTGGATATGAGATTTCCCCATTCTTTCGATCTTTTCGCTCCCCCCAAGCCTCAGATCTCCAATTCATTTGGAAAAAAAACTATCCAATGGATCTAAGGTTCATTTGTTGACCTCCTCCATTGTTCCTCTCCTCTCTCGTCCCTCCATAGTGTCAGGTTCAACCCGTCGCTCGCCATCTTCAGTTTCGTCAGTCTTAGCAGCCTTAGGCTGTTCGTTTCTTTGTTTTCTTCAATTAGACAGTTAGTCAGTTAAGAGTCTGTTTTATTTCCCTAAAGTCTAGGCCAGAGCCACCATGGCGTGCGCATCGTGGCGACTAGGTAGGTGCTGCACGACCGAGACTCATGGATCGTGGACGTGGGATGGCGCGTCGGAATCGGTCGTGGGAGCTGGCGTGTTCAGCGTTTTGTTTTCGTACGAATAAAAGGGCAAGAAGGCCACAGAGAAAAGCTGCAAGTTCTTGCAGCACAAAACCACTCTCTCAATCACAACAAGTGGTATCAGAGCCCGTCTCTCGATCCTGTGACCATGTCCACCGATGAGCGCAGCGGCGCCCGCTCGCCGGCCAGGTCCCTGACTCCTCCGTTGCTTCGACGAGGAAGGAGTAGGACCAGGCGCAGCGGCCACGCCGTGGTTGTCCAGGAGCGCGTCGTGCGGGAGCACGGCGGCAGCTCGTTCGTCTACCCTGAACTCACCTCGACCAACTACATCGAGTGGGCACTCGTCATGAAGGTCAACCTGAAGGCCCAGGGCCTTTGGGATGCAATCGAGTTGGGTGCGACACCGAGCGCGAGGATAGTGCGGCCATGGCAGCAATCCTGCGAGCGGTACCTGCGGACATGCACGGAATCCTTGCCGTCAAGTCTTCTGCAAAGGAGGCGTGGGAGGCGGTGAAGGTGCTGAGGATGGGCGTCGAGAGGGCGCGGCAGGCGACGGCACAACGCCTCCGCAGCGAATTCGAGTCCATCTCCTTCAAGGACGGGGAGTCCGTCGATGCCTTCGGGATGCGGATCACGTCCCTCGTCAACAACATGCGCACCGTCGGAGACAACATCGAAGATGCAAAGGTAGTCACCAAGTTCCTTCGTGTTGTTCCTCGGCGCTACTCACAGGTGGCAATTGTCATCGAGACGCTGCTCGACGTGAGCACCCTCACGATCGAGGAGCTGACGGGGCGACTGCGCTCTGTGGAGGAGCGCTACGGCCTCGACGACGGCGGCGGCTCCAGCTCCGGCACCCTCCTGATGACGGAGGCGGAGTGGGATGCGCGTCGGAAGAACCGGGAACGCGGCAATGGTGACAACCGCGGCAACACCGACAACGGTGGTGGCGGCAACGGCGCCCCCGGATCCAACTCCAGGGGGCGTGGCGGGTGAGGACGCGGCCGTGGCAGCGGCTCACGCGGCGGACCTCGACCCACGGACCAGTGCAGATACTGCAAGAAGATGGGCCACTGGGCGCGAGACTGCAACACCAGGAAGCGCGAACAGGCGCATCTGGTGCAACCTGCCGGCGACGACGACGCCGACCCTGCACTGCTACTGACCTCGGTATGCGCCCTGACAGAAGCCATGGAGGAACCAGCACCACCTACTCCGCCTCCGAAGATCGTCATGCTCAACGAAGAACGCGCCGGCGTACTGCCCGGGCGTGACGGCGAGCGTCACGGCTTGGCGTGGTTCCTCGACACCGGCGCAAGCAACCACATGACCGGGGATCGTTCACTCTTCGGCGAGCTGGACACCAGCGTCGGAGGGAGCGTGCGGTTCGGCGACGGGTCGGTGGTGGACATCTGTGGCCGTGGCACGGTGCTGTTCACGTGTCAAGATGGGCGCCAGCGCGCGCTCACCAGGGTGTATTTCATACCACGCCTACGCTCAAACATAGTGAGCCTCGGGCAGCTGGATGAGATCGGCTGTCGGGTCACCATTGAGCGCGGGGAGCTGCGCGTGCTGGACACTCATCGCCAGCTCCTCGCCAAGGTCCAGCGCAACGGCAATCGCCTCTACGTGCTGCGCGTCAAGCCAGGGCAGCCACAGTGCATGGCTATACGCTACGACGACGTCTCCTGGCGCTGGCATGCGAGCATGGGACATCTGAACTTCCAGGCGCTGCTGATAGGGTCATGTACCTAGGGTAGGGTCACGGACCTGTTCCAAGTAACTCACCCTAGGACATCCCTAGAAGAGGTCGCCTTCCAGTCGACCAACGAGGACACACTCGACCAACGAAGACTCACTCGACTGGTCTGAAGGACTCGACCACGAAGACTCACTCGACCACCAGGAGGTCAAGAGGCACTCTGCACCGCAACGGCCTGTAATTAAGTAGACTTTATGATAGTAAAGGCACTTTATGTGGGGCGTTACCAGTAACGCCCCAGACTTAACTCACCTTAAACCCTCTCCTGCGTGGGCTGGCTGGGGTCCTGGCGCACTCTATATAAGCCACCCCCCTCCACAGGCAGAAGGGTTCGGCACCTTGTAATCCATACATTCATAATCCACTCGACCGCCTCCGGGCTCCGAGACGTAGGGCTGTTACTTCTTCCGAGAAGGGCCTGAACTCGTACATCCTTTGTGCTTACAACCTCTCCATAGCTAGGACCTTGCCTCTCCATACCTACCCCCCACTCTACTGTCAGGCTTAGAACCACGACAGTGGGCGCCCACCGTGGGGCAGGTGTTTTAGCGATTTTGTGGAGAAGTTGCGATTCTTCCGAGTATTTTCATCATGGTGTCTGCTGGAGTTTTGATCGAGGGACAAGAGATCCGTCTCGGCACTCTCACCTTCATCGCCGACGACTCCGCATGGCTCCAGGAGGCTCCACTCGACGTAGATGCGCTCCCCGTCCGCGGTGCGACGCATTTTCGCGCATGTGTCCGCGGCGTTCTGCTGCGGCAACCATCGACCCAGTATCGGTCGGATCTTCCATCTTCCACCCTCCCGGTCTCCCGCCAGCGCAAGCGCTCAGGCCGGTCGAGGCTTCAGCGGTGGGTGAGTCACGCGGTGGCTCGCCAGTCGGCCACTACACAAGTTGCGGCAATCGAGCCCAACGAATCTCTCTACGGCTTGTTCGATCAGTCGACTGGCTCCGGAGAGACTGCATCCGAGTGCGGAAGCAGTGATCCAGCGGCGGAAATCTTGATGGTCGACGGGCCCCACAGTCCTCCTGGCTTCGCCCGTGGTGGTGGAGCAGGCGACGGCGGCGACCCTGCACGAGGCTACGAAGAGTACCAGCCCGAGCCACTCGACTCTTTGCAAAGAGAAGAGCTTCGCCGCAGGAACGAGGATCCCCTGCGCGTTCCCATCGCAGGAGAAACCCCCGAGGCTCGTGCCTTGGAGGAGGCGCGTCTGGCCAATTTGGCCGAGCGCACTCGACTGGAGAACCTTCAGCGAGCACTCGACGAGCGCGCGCGGCAACGAGTTCCCGACACCAGTCGACGTCAACTCTTCCCGCCGACTCAGGTATATCGAACCCCAATTCAGAATTTAGCAGCTGCGACCCGTATAGCAGAGTCCATTCAGCCTTCCCAGTCAGAAGCTGGCAGAGGTTTGCTGCAGATCAGGGATCTGCTCCGGGCAGCAGGAGATCAGAATTCAGCCGTGTCTCAGTCGCGCAACAGAATTCACAGTCGATCTGTCACTGTGAATACGGTTCAGTCAGCTCACAGCCCCAGATCGCCTCCGCGGCGCGAAGGGCGTGAGAATCGACGAGATCAATATGGCGACAGACTCGACCGAGACGATAGGCGTCGAGTGCCCTATTCCCCTCCGAGGGGTGGGTCTTACGCTCCTCGGCAGCCAGATGATAGGCGTCAGTACAGTACAGGGCGTAGGGTTCCAGTTGACCCCAGAGAGCCAGGCTTCGACGCGCGATCCATTATCGTGCAAGGATTGGTCGACCGGAACAGAGCCCATCGAGGTGCACTCGACAGAGATGTGCCCACGAGCAGTCGAGTACATGTTTCTGGTCCTGAATGTTTCAGCAGAGCTATCAGAGCCGCTGTTATTCCCCCCAATTTCAGGCTGGCAACAGGAGTCAGCAAGTTCACTGGTGAGTCTAAGCCTGAAACTTGGCTTGAAGACTACCGAGTGGCAGTTCAGATCGGTGGTGGGAACGACGAGGTGGCCATGAAGCATTTGCCCCTCATGTTGGAAGGTTCTGCCAGGGCATGGTTGACTCAATTGCCTCCTAGCAGTATTTACACTTGGGAAGATCTGTCCCGAGTGTTCGTCAGAACGTTCGAAGGGACTTGCAAGCGACCAGCGGGATTGACAGAGTTGCAAGTCTGCGTGCAGAAAACCAATGAGACTCTTAGAGAGTATATTCAGAGGTGGATCACTTTGCACCACACTGTGGAAAATGTCTCTGACCATCAGGCAGTATGCGCCTTCAAAGATGGTGTCAAGAACAGAGAACTGAGTTTGAAATTTGGTCGAACCGGTGACATGACCTTGAGTCGGATGATGGAGATTGCTACCAAGTACGCCAACGGCGAAGAAGAAGACCGACTCCGAAGCGGCAAGCACAAGCCAAGTCAGTCGGAAAAAGGAAATTCCAGTCGGAAACAGAAGCGGAAGGCTGAACCGGCAGCTCCTGGAGAGGCTCTGGCCGTGACTCAAGGAAAGTTTAAGGGGAAACCAAAAGGATCCTGGAACCCCAAGAAGGTGAAGGATAAAGAAGGGAACGACGTGATGGATATGCCGTGCCATATTCACACGAAGAAAGATGAAGAGGGGAATATCATTTACCCAAAGCACACCACTCGCCAATGTCGACTCCTGATCCAGCAGTTTCAGGGAAAACAGTCTAAGGACAAGGAGAAGGAGTCGGACAAAGCCGAAGACAAAGAGGACAGTGAGGGAGGATATCCGCATATCAACTCCACTCTGATGATCTTCGCAGATGTGGAAAGCAGAAGTCGACTGAAAGTGATTAACCGAGAGGTTAATATGGTTGCCCCAGCAAAGGCAAATTATCTGAAGTGGTCTCAAACACCCATCACATTCGACCAATCTGATCACCCGACTCATATTGCCACCCCTGGGAGGCAAGCTCTGGTGGTCGATCCCGTTGTCGAAGGCACTCGACTGACAAAGGTGCTGATGGACGGTGGAAGTGGGCTGAATCTGTTATATGCAGACACGTTGAAAGGTATGGGCATTCTGATGTCCCGACTGAGCACTAGTAGCATGAGCTTCCATGGAGTTATACCAGGGAAGAAGGCCGAGTCACTCGGCCAAATAGCTTTGGACGTAGTGTTTGGCGATTCAAAGCATTTTCGCAAAGAAAAGTTGACGTTTGAGGTCGTGGATTTTCAAAGTGCATATCATGCCATTTTGGGGAGGCCAGCCTATGCACGGTTCATGGCTCGACCATGTTACGTGTACCTCAAATTGAAGATGCCCGGTCCCAAAGGTGTGATCACTGTCACCGGTGACAGGAAAAAGGCAGAGGAGTGCTTTCAGAAGGGCTCCAAAATTGCCGATTCCCAAGTGACAGCGGTCGAATTCGAAGAATACAAGCAAAACGCAGCTCCGAGTGACTTGCTGCGGTCCAAGAAGCCCGCCACAGAATCTGCATTCCAGTCGTCCGGTGAGACGAAGCCTGTTCACATTCACCCGACCAACCCCGAAGCAGCTCCGACCCGCATCTCCACAACACTCGACCCAAAATAGGAAGAAGCGCTCATCCAGTTCCTCCGTGAGAACTGGGACATTTTTGCATGGAAGCCCGCTGACATGCCAGGTGTTCCCAGGGGACTGGCTGAGCACCGCCTAAGAGTCGACAAGTCTGCAAAGCCAGTCAAAGAACATCTTCGGCGGTCCGCCGTCCAGAAGAGAAAGGCCATTGGTGAAGAAGTGGCTCGACTGTTGGCGGCAGGATTTATCCGAGAGATATTCCACTCCGAGTGGCTCGCTAATGTCGTCATGGTTCCTAAGAAGGACAAGTCGCTCCGAATGTGCATTGATTTCAAGCACATCAACCGGGCCTGCCTGAAAGATCACTTTCCTCTCCCTCGCATAGATCAAATTGTTGACTCGACCGCGGGATGCGAGAGGTTGTCTTTTTTAGATGCTTACTCCGGGTACCACCAGATCCGTCTGTATGGGCCCGATGAAGTAAAAACAGCTTTCATCACTCCATTCGGGTGCTTCTGCTATATCACCATGCCATTCGGCCTCAAGAATGCCGGAGCCACATTTATGCGAATGATCCAGAAGTGTCTACTCACTCAAATCAGTCGGAATGTGGAAGCTTATATGGATGATATTGTTGTCAAGTCACGAAAAGGTTCCGACCTGCTCGCTGACCTCGCCGAAACATTTGCCAACCTCAGAAGGTATGATATCAAGCTCAATCCATCAAAGTGCACATTTGGAGTTCCTGGTGGCAAGTTACTCGGTTTTCTCATTTCCGAACGGGGAATCGACGCTAACCCAGAGAAGATTGGCACTATTCTCCGAATGAAACGCCCTGTGCGAGTGCACGATGTCCAGAAGCTTACTGGATGCTTGGCCGCATTAAGTCGATTCATCTCACGACTCGGTGAAAAGGCACTGCCTCTTTACCGACTGATGAAGAAGGCTGACAAGTTCGAGTGGACTCCGGAAGCTGATGCAGCGTTTGCCGAGCTAAAAGCTCTGCTCTCCACCCAGCCGGTGCTTGCTGCTCCAATCAGCAAAGAGCCTCTGTTGCTCTACATCGCAGCCACAGGACAAGTCGTCAGTACTGTGCTAACGGTCGAGCGGGAAGAAGAAGGAAAAGCTCTCAAAGTTCAGCGCCCAGTGTATTATTTGTCTGAAGTCTTGACTCCATCCAAGCAGAGATATCCTCATTATCAGAAGCTTGTGTATGGAATATACATGACCACAAAGAAGGTTGCTCATTATTTCTCTGACCATTCAATCACAGTCGTCAGCGACGCTCCACTATCAGAGATTTTGCACAACAGAGATGCAACTGGTCGAGTGGCCAAATGGGCGATTGAACTTCTTCCCCTTGATATCAAGTTTGAGGCAAAGAAAGCCATTAAGTCCCAGGCAATAGCAGATTTCCTCGCCGAGTGGATCGAACAGCAGCAGCCGACTGAAGTTCACTCGGAGCATTGGACCATGTTTTTCGATGGTTCTAAGATGTTGAATGGTTCCGGTGCTGGGGTTGTCCTGGTTTCCCCCAGAGGAGATAAGCTCAGATATGTGCTCCAGATTCACTTTGATTCCTCCAACAATGAGGCAGAATATGAGGCCCTCCTGTATGGGTTGCGCATGGCCATTTCACTCGGCGTCCGTCGCCTAATGGTCTATGGCGACTCAGATTTAGTGGTCAATCAGGTGATGAAAGAGTGGGACGTGAGAAGCCCAGCCATGACTGGATACTGCAGTGCAGTGAGGAAGCTGGAGAAAAAGTTCGAGGGGTTGGAGCTCCATCATATACCCCGACTGAAAAATCAAGCAGCTGATGATCTAGCAAAGATAGGTTCCAAGAGAGAAGCCATTCCGAGTGGTGTGTTCTTGGAGCATATACATACTCCGTCAGTCAAAGAAGATCCATTCACCGAAGAAACTCCGCAGCCCAAGAGTGCCACAGATCCGACTGAAGTTGAAGTCCCAGCGGTGGTCGACTTGATCATGGAGGTTTTGGTAGTCATTCCCGACTGGACGATTCCGTATGTCGCATATATCTTGAGGAAAGAGCTTCCGGAGGATGAGGAAGAGGCTCGACAGATCGTCCGTCGATCTAAGGCCTTTACCGTCATCAAAGGACAATTATACAGAGAGAGCACGACTGGAGTCGGTCAGAAGTGCATAACACCAGAAGAAGGTCGACTCATCCTCAATGATATTCACTCGGGGACCTGTGGTCATCATGCGTCCTCCCGGACCATCGTGGCCAAAGCATACCGAGCCGGATTTTACTGGCCCAAGGCGAATGAGATGGCAAAGGAGATAGTGGATAAGTGCGAGGGATGTCAGTTCTACTCGAATATGTCGCACAAACCTGCGTCAGCTTTGAAGACCATCCCACTCGTCTGGCCTTTTGCAGTCTGGGGGCTGGACATGGTCGGCCCTTTGAGAACAGGACGAAGTGGCTTCACGCATGTACTGGTGGCAGTCGACAAGTTCACCAAGTGGATCGAGGCTAAACCAATCAAGAGCCTCGACACCGGTACTGCTGTTAGCTTCATCAGGGAACTAATATTCAGATATGGAGTCCCGCACAGCATCATTACGGATAATGGGTCGAACTTTGACTCAGAGGAATTCAGAACCTTCTGCAACTCCCAGGGCACACGGGTCGACTACGCATCAGTCGCCCATCCGCAGTCGAATGGACAAGCAGAGCGAGCTAATGGACTGATTCTCAAGGGACTGAAGCCGCGACTGATGCGTGACCTCAAACACGCGGCTGGAGCTTGGGTCGACGAACTTCCATCTGTACTCTGGGGACTGCGGACCACGCCCAATCGGTCGACCGGAAGAACTCCATTCTTCTTGGTCTATGGAGCCGAAGCAGTCTTGCCGAGTGATCTTCTCCACAATGCTCCTCGAGTCGAAATCTACAACGAAGCAGAAGCTGAACAAGCGCGGCAGGACGCAGTCGACCTTTTAGAGGAAGAAAGGGAGATGGCTCTGATCCGGTCGACCATCTACCAACAAGATCTGCGCCGTTTCCACGCCCGAAATGTGAGAGGTCGAGCCTTCCAGGAAGGGGATTTGGTTCTCCGAGTGGATCACCACAAACCACACAAGCTTGCTCCTTCTTGGAAAGGCCCCTTCATCGTCACCAAGGTTCTCCACAACGGGGCGTACCGTCTTTACAACGTCGAGCATAATACCGACGAGCCCCGAGCTTGGAACGCGGAGCTACTCCGCCCATTTTACACTTAAGTTTTATCACTCGGATGAGTTGCAATAAAGTACTTCTGTAATTCATGGGTTTAGAAATAATTGTGTCATCACTTTTTATTTTTGCCCACATAAAAACTCCCCCTCAGTGGGTGGCTTAGCCGCGAATCCGTTTCGCCTAAGTTTGTAAAAATCCTATCGAGTGGTGAGCCAGACTCTCACTCGGAGGCTTAGCTGCGAATCCGTTTCGCCTAAGTTTATCAAAATCCTACCGAGTGGTAAGCCAGACTCTCACTCGGAGGCTTAGCTGCGAATCCGTTTCGCCTAAGTTTATCAAAATCCTACCGAGTGGTAAGCCAGACTCTCACTCGGAGGCTTAGCTGCAGTCCAAGGACTCGCCTAAGTTTATCAAAATCCTACCGAGTGAAGAGCGATCCTCTCACTCGGGGGCTTAGCTGCAGTCCAAAGCACTCGCCTAAGTTACAAAAATCCTACCGAGTGGTAAGCCATCCTTCCACTCGGGGGCTTAGCTGCAGTCCAAGGACTCGCCTAAGTTTATGAAAATCCTACCGAGTGAAGAGCGATCCTCTCACTCGGGGGCTTAGCTGCAGCCTCGTGCTCGCCTAAGTTATCAAAATCCTACCGAGTGGTAAGCCAGCCTTTCACTCGGGGGCTTAGCTGCAGTCCAAGCACTCGCCTAAGTTGTGAAAATCCTACCGAGTGAAGAGCGATCCTCTCACTCGGGGGCTTAGCTGCAGCCTCGTGCTCGCCTAAGTTATCAAAATCCTACCGAGTGGTAAGCCAGCCTTTCACTCGGGGGCTTAGCTGCAGTCCAAGCACTCGCCTAAGTTGTGAAAATCCTACCGAGTGAAGAGCGATCCTCTCACTCGGGGGCTTAGCTGCAGCCTCGTGCTCGCCTAAGTTATCAAAATCCTACCGAGTGGTAAGCCAGCCTTTCACTCGGGGGCTTAGCTGCAGTCCAAGCACTTGCCTAAGTTGTGAAAATCCTACCGAGTGAAGAGCGATCCTCTCACTCGGAGGCTTAGCTGCAGCCTTGTGCTCGCCTAAGTTATCAAAATCCTACCGAGTGGTAAGCCAGCCTTTCACTCGGGGGCTTAGCTGCAGTCCAAGCACTCGCCTAAGTTGTGAAAATCCTACCGAGTGAAGAGCGATCCTCTCACTCGGGGGCTTAGCTGCAGCCTCGTGCTCGCCTAAGTTATCAAAATCCTACCGAGTGGTAAGCCAGCCTTTCACTCGGGGGCTTAGCTGCAGTCCAAGCACTTGCCTAAGTTGTGAAAATCCTACCGAGTGAAGAGCGATCCTCTCACTCGGAGGCTTAGCTGCAGCCTCGTGCTCGCCTAAGTTATCAAAATCCTACCGAGTGGTAAGCCAGCCTTTCACTCGGGGGCTTAGCTGCAGTCCAAGCACTCGCCTAAGTTGTGAAAATCCTACCGAGTGAAGAGCGATCCTCTCACTCGGAGGCTTAGCTGCAGCCTTGTGCTCGCCTAAGTTATCAAAATCCTACCGAGTGGTAAGCCAGCCTTTCACTCGGGGGCTTAGCTGCAGTCCAAGCACTCGCCTAAGTTGTGAAAATCCTACCGAGTGAAGAGCGATCCTCTCACTCGGAGGCTTAGCTGCAGCCTCGTGCTCGCCTAAGTTACAAAAATCCTACCGAGTGGTAAGCCAGCCTTCCACTCGGGGGCTTAGCTGCAGCCTCGTGCTCGCCTAAGTTACAAAAATCCTACCGAGTGGTAAGCCAGCCTTCCACTCGGAGGCTTAGCTGCAGCCTCGTGCTCGCCTAAGTTACAAAAATCCTACCGAGTGAAGAGCGACCCTCTTACTCGGAGGCTTAGCTGCAGTCCAAGCGCTCGCCCAAAGCACAGGCACCTTGCTTTGAACCTGCAAAAGACATTTTGAGCCGAAGGCAATCATATTCAAGCGCCAAATTCAAGTTTGAATCGATATCTAAAGTAACCGAAAGTGCTCAGGCGTCAAGCCTGTTAAGGTTTGTCGGTTACAATTCCACTCGGCATACCGAGGCAAATTTAAAGTGTCGAGCCAGAAGAAGTTTTTTACCCCTCCTGTGGAGGGCTGGAAGGTGCAACAAATTCATCAAGGTCAATTCCGTCGGCGATCCGAGTGGCAGCTGCAAGGAAAGTCTCCATAAAGGACCTGAAGTCGTGCTTCTTGGTATTGGCCACCCGAAGGGCCGCCAGCTTCTCCTCTCGTGCATCTTTGCAGTGGACTCGGTTCAGACACAGAGCGACATCTGCACCACACCGAGCCGAGGACTTCTTCCACTCCTGCACTCGACCAGGGATCGCGTTCAAGCGGGCCATCAGCGACTCAAGGTCATTCTGAAGTGTCTCCTCAGGCCAGAGCGTCGAGTCGATGCGAGATGTGGCGGCCTTCAGCCTTGCGAGATAGTCCACGACAGCTGCGACACGAGACTCCAGTCGGAAAACATCCATGGCAACTTCGTCGTTCACCGGAGAATTGACGGGGTCAAGGTTCGGCTCCAGTCGGCTGGTTTCCTCTTCAAAGTTTTGACAAAATTCTGCAAGGGTGATCACTAAGTCAAGGGAATAGTCGAATGGAAGAAGCCACAGTTGGAAATATTTGCCAAACATGGAGGTTTACCTTCAAGCATAAGAAACAGCTTCTTGGCAAGGCCACTCAGAAAAGCCTCCAGTTCAGTCTTCTTCTCAGTCAATTTGCTGACTTGGTCGGTCAAGGCAGATTTGTCAGTTCTCAGTCGACTGACTTCCTTGTTGGCAATCCCAGGAGCAGTTTTCAGATTGGTATTGTCTTGTTCGAGCTTGATGACTGAAGCCAACTTCTCGTCAGCAAGCTTGATCTTATCAGCTAGCTCAAGGTCTTTCTTCTGCTGGGCCTCCCTTACCTTACCTGCAAGTTACAGCGAGATCAGATGCCGAAACAAGCAAGAGGAAAAGCAGTCGTCAGGGTCTCACCAAACATACCTTCGGTCTCCTCCTTTGCCTTTGTCAGCTTCTCCTGAACCAGTTTCAAGCTCAGCTCGACTTGAGTATGTTTTTGTTCCAGCTCTGAGTAGCGAGCCACGAGATCACAGGAGTTCTGCGAAGAACCAATCGACTAAACGTCAAATGTAACTCACTTCCGAGTGAAAAAGGGAAAAACACAAGTTTCTAAGACTACCGCCGAATACAAGCATTCGACCGTAGTCTCGGGGACTACACCCAGTGGGTGCACTCAGCGTGCCCCCACTAATCCTGTTGAAGACAAAGTCGACCAGTCGACCTCGAAAAAAAAAACAGTGTGCGAGACGCATTCTCTAAGACTGTGATCAACTGCAAGCAGTCGACCACAGTCTCGGGGACTACACCCAGTGGGTGCACTCAGCGTGCCCCCACTGGTTTGCGAAATCCAGTCGACCAGTCGACTGACAGAAAGATTGACATTATAAAGCCTAAGGCCGACTGCCAGCAGTCGACCTTAGCCTTGGGGACTACACCCAGCGGGTGCACTCAGCGTGCCCCCGCTAACACGGAGTTTATTCGACACACCCAGTGGGTGACTAATATAAATCCCGGAAAAGAAAAGTTTTTGGTAGCATATCCAACAGAACAAACAGCAGTCGACTGACCTGGACATTGCTTTGGAGGGCAGAGCTGGCGTCATAAGCTGCCTGGCTCGCGTCCCGGATGGTCTTCAGCTGCTCCATCATGAGTCCCGCCTGGCGTATTGCCTCCTTCGCTGCACCAGCTTGGTCCTCTGGGACGTGGTGAGTCGTGAAGAGGGAGGGCTGCTGAGCACTCGTCAGTGGGGTCGCGAAGGTCACCGTGTGTCGAGTGGTGTTCTCTTCCTCCACAGTTAGAATTTCAGGCGCTGACACATCCTGAGGCACCTTACTGGCGGACGCTTTTCGACTCCTCCTGTGCTTCAGCGGCTCTTCATCCTCATCATCATCAGGAAGATCGATAACAGTGTTGGGTGGAGCTGCGGAGAAGGGTCAGGATCATAGATCGCGAGTCAGTCGACTAAGAACGGTATTAAGAACACAGTACCTGGATTCGAAGTTGCTGCATCCTCCATCTCGTGGTCATCGGCCCGGGCCGAGGTCTCAGAAGTAGCAGCACTGCAACTCCAAAGGATCAGTCGACTAACCTCAGTGTCGACCAGAGATAAAGTTCGCACAAGAATAAGAAAATATGAGCAACACAATTACCCTGATATGGTGGGGATGGACACCTTCATCTTCGGCAGGAGCTTGGTCGGCTTCGAGGAGGCCGCCCTGGGCTGCTTCGGCGCCTTTTCAGTCGGCGCCGGAGAGGTGGTCCGAGGGCGCTTGGTCGACTGAGTGGCAGTCGCAACCCCCTTACCATGTTCTGTCGAAGGGTCGTGGACAAGCTTCGACCGCCTTTCTGAGCGCGGTGGAACGACCTCCTCCTCCTCTTCTTCCTCGTCCTCGATGTCATCTTCGTCACCTTCATCATCATCATCGTCATCGTCATCCCCTGCAGCATCCGAGTCCCATTCCTCCTCTTCCTGGCTCTCGCCCCCGCTCGCCTCGCCCCGCTCGCCTCGCCCCCGCTCGCCTCGCCTTCCTCAGTCGGAGCTTGTGCCCCATTGGGCATCGAGTACAGTTCGGTGAAGGCCTAGCAGATGCCCAAACAAGGATCAGTCGACCAGTCGGCAGGGTTAGCAGAAATGAGTACAACAAGGACACAATGGAAAGAGCAAGTGTACCTTGTTTGGGATGCTGTTGTGGTCGAGTGGAGGAATCCTTCTGGCTCCGCGCGGGTTGTCCCTGTTTCCGGTGACGGCTACCATCCATCTTTCCAGAGTGACATCGTCGACTTCTTCTGGATGGACTCTAGTCTCGTCTTCGGGCCCACAGTACAACCACATGCAGTGGCTCCGGAATTGAAGGGGTTGGATGCGACGCTTGAGGAAGACCTCCAGAAGATCCATGCCCGTCACCCCCTCCCGAACCAACTGCACCACGCGCTCCATCAACATCTTCACGTCGGCTTTCTCCTCCAGAATCAGCTTCAGAGGGGAGGGCTTGTTCACTCGGTCCATGGTAAACGGAGGGAGTCCACTCGACTGCCCTGGCGTCGACTGGACCTGGCAGTAGAACCAAGTCGACTGCCAGCCCCTGACGGACTCGGGAAAGGACATGGGCGGGAAGGTGCTATTGTTCCTCACCTGAATTCCCAGGCCCCCACACACTTGGACGACCCGGGTCTTCTCGTCACCTGGGCTCGCCTTCTTCACGGTCTGAGAGCGACACGTGAAGATACGTTTGAACAAACCCCAGTGCGGTCGACAGCCCAAGAAACCCTCACACATGGACACGAATGCAGCAAGGTAGGCAATGGAGTTTGGGGTAAAGTCGTGGAGCTGCGCCCCAAAGAAATTCAAGAAGCCACGGAAGAAAATGCTTGGCGGCAAGGAAAACCCACGGTCAACATGAGTGGCCAGAAGCACACACTCACCCTCTTCTGGTTGTGGCTGCCACTCCTTCCCCGGCAACCTCGCAGCTCCGTGAGGGATCAAGCCCTCGTTGGCCATGTCGAGGAGGTCCTTCTCCGTGATGGTCGACTGGATCCAGTCTCCTTGGACCCAGCCCTTTGGCAGGCGGGATCTGGACGAGGACCCTCTGCGGCTGGTGGATCTCCCCTTCGCCTTCTCCGATGCCGACGCCTTCTTGGCACGCTCCAGCGCCGCCGTCTTCTCCTTGGCCATGGTCGCCGGTGAGATGCACGAAGGGAAGTGGTGCGGAGGCGAGAGCAAGCGCGCTGAGCAAGGAGGAAGGAAGCAGAGGGAGAGAGGGAGAATGCTGGGGCGCAGCACAGAAATCCTCGCCGGGCACATTTATAAGGTCCCTTCCGAGTGGCTGACATGTGGGCCCGGTCGATCTAATCATATCTGAGAGCAGTTATGAGGACTGGATACGTGGCGAAAAAGGCGGCGCGGAGATCGAGGCGTCTATGCCCCGTCCCATCCGAACGCCGCGGTCTGCCCCGCTTCGCGCGCGCCCCCAAATTTCGCACCCCGCAGAATCCGCGAGCAACAAATTAGTCTGTCAGACGCGGTGTTTCCGGCGATCCGTCGCTCGGAGATCGTCGAAGCTCGAAAGATCACTCGACGCAAAAATAGAATGGATCGAGTCGACCGAAGACAAATTGCTCCCTGTCGACGAAGAGATTCTTTGATCCAGAACAGCGCACAACTAGAGCGCAAAGGTTAATCGGAAACGACATCAACTCCTTCTTCACTCGAAGCCTCAATCCATTCGGGGGCTAATGATGGGGTCATGTACCTAGGGTAGGGTCACGGACCTGTTCCAAGTAACTCACCCTAGGACATCCCTAGAAGAGGTCGCCTTCCAGTCGACCAACGAGGACACACTCGACCAACGAAGACTCACTCGACTGGTCTGAAGGACTCGACCACGAAGACTCACTCGACCACCAGGAGGTCAAGAGGCACTCTGCACCGCAACGGCCTGTAATTAAGTAGACTTTATGATAGTAAAGGCACTTTATGTGGGGCGTTACCAGTAACGCCCCAGACTTAACTCACCTTAAACCCTCTCCTGCGTGGGCTGGCTGGGGTCCTGGCGCACTCTATATAAGCCACCCCCCTCCACAGGCAGAAGGGTTCGGCACCTTGTAATCCATACATTCATAATCCACTCGACCGCCTCCGGGCTCCGAGACGTAGGGCTGTTACTTCTTCCGAGAAGGGCCTGAACTCGTACATCCTTTGTGCTTACAACCTCTCCATAGCTAGGACCTTGCCTCTCCATACCTACCCCCCACTCTACTGTCAGGCTTAGAACCACGACAGCTGCAGAAGCTGGCGCGAGAGGAGATGGTGCGTGGGCTCCCCAAGATCGACCACGTCGACGAACTGTGCGATGCCTGCCTCGCCGGCAAGCAGCGGAGGGCACCCTTTCCCCAGCAAGCGAAGTGGCGCGCCGACAACCTGCTTGACCTCGTGCACGGTGACCTGTGCGGGGCGATCTCTCCACCCACACCGGGGGGAAGAGGTATTTCTTGCTCCTGGTAGATGATCGGAGCAGATACATGTGGCTAGTCCTGCTTGCCTCCAAGGATCAGGCCCAAGCGGCGATCAGGTGGTACAAGGCGGCAGTCGAAGTGGAGGCGGGGCGGCCCCTGCGTGCGCTCCGCACAGATCGTGGTGGCGAGTTCACATCAGCAGTGTTCATGGAATACTCCACGGAAGAGGGTGTCAAGCGGCAGCTCACAACGCGTTACACACCCCAGCAGAACGGGGTGGTGGAGAGGCGGAACCAGACGGTGGTCTCCATGGCGCGCAGCATGCTCAAGGCGAAGGGAATGCCGGCCAAGTTCTGGGGGAAGGCAGTCACCACTGCAGTCTACCTCCTGAACCGATCCCCTACACGCAGCGTCGAAGGGAAGACACCATATGAGGTATGGCACGGCGAAAAACCTAGTGTTCAACATGTTCGCGTATTTGGATGCGTTGCGCATGTGAAGAATGCCAGGCCCATGCTCAAGAAGCTCGATGATCGGAGTACGCCCATGGTCTTCATCGGCTATGAGGAAGGGACAAAGGGCTACCGTGTCTTCAACCCGGGGACTGGGCGTGTCCATGTCTCTCGCGATGTGGTCTTCGATGAAGGCGCCTGCTGGAAATGGGACGAATCCTCACCAACATCAGAACCGTTCTCGATGAGCTACACCGTCTCCATCACCAAGCCAGAGCGCCCAGAACCCAGCGGAGCAGCAATGTCGCCGGCGGCTCGTGCGCCTACGGGGGAGCCCGTCATGCCGAGCCCGGCGAGCGGGGACCCGACCGCGAACGAGGACGTGGCGCCGCCAAGCGGGGCACACTCTGAAGATGATCCTGTAGGAGGCGTCCAGGACACAGAGCGAGGTGGGCATCCCATGCTCACTCGAAGCAAGGACGGCACACTCCAGCCGAGCACCAAGTACGACGAGGACTACGTGCACCTCGTCGATGTCGTGGACGACGACAAGACTGCAGACCTGATCTGCCTCGTCGCAGGGAAGGAGCCAGCCTCGTACCCAGAAGCTGCAGCACAACAGTGCTGGCTGCGGGCGATGCGAGAGGAGCTCGCCGCGATCGATGCCAACGACACATGGAAGCTGGTGGAACCTCCACCTGGGCAGCGGCCGATCGGCCTGAAATGGGTCTTCAAGCTGAAGAAGGACCCGTCCGGCGCCATCATCAAGTACAAAGCGCGCCTCGTAGCGAAGGGCTACGTGCAGCGCGCCGGCATAGACCTCGAGGAAGTCTTTGCGCCGGTGGCTCGCTTCGACTCCGTACGTCTCCTCACCGCGCTCGCAGCCCACCATGGGTGGGAGGTCCATCACATGGACGTCAAATCAGCCTTCCTCAACGGGGACTTGGCGGAGGAGGTCTTCGTCGCGCAGCCGCCGGGATTCGAGCTTGCTGGACAGGAGCACAAGGTCTTCAAGCTCGCCAAGGCGATGTACGGTCTACGACAGGCGCCACGTGCCTGGAATGCGAAGCTGGACAGCAGTCTGCTGTCGCTTGGATTCCAGCGAAGCGACTCCGAGCATGGCGTCTACCTGCGCGGGAACGGCAACTCCCTCTTGGCTGTTGGCGTACGTCGACGATCTCATCATCGCCGGCGCGCAGCCACGGGAACTGGGCAACTTCAAGGAGGAGATGAAGAAACTCTTCCAGATGAGCGACCTCGGGCGACTCACGTACTATCTTGGCATAGAAGTACAACAGACAGAGCGCGGCATCACGCTGTGCCAGGCGGGTTACGCGCAGAAACTGCTCGAGAAGGCATCCATGGCAGATTGCAAAACCAGCGCGGTGCCCATGGAAGCAAAGTTGAAGCTCAGCAAGGACAGCACAACGCCGGCCACCGACGCCTCATACTACCGCAGCCTGATTGGCAGCTTGTGGTACCTGGTGCAAACCAGGCCCGACATCGCGTACGCGGTCTCCTACCTCAGCCGTTTCATGGAGAAGCCCACCGTCGAGCATCTGACGGCGGCAAAGCACTTGCTGAGGTGCATTGCAGGTACTTTAACCTTCGGGTGTGTGTACCTTAGGGGGAGCAGGGATCCCCTCCTCATCGGCTACAGTGACTCCGACCTTGGCGGCGACGTCGACGACCGCAAGAGCACCACCGGCTCGCTCTTCTTCCTCGACAAGAGCCCGATCAACTGGCAGTCCACCATCATGCGAGGCGGAGTACGTCGCAGGCGCATCTACCACTTGCCAGGGGCTGTGGCTCTCTCGGTTGCTGGCTGAAGCGACGGGCACCGAGATCAAGCCGCCTGCAATTCTCATCAACAACAAATCTGCAATCCAGCTCAGCAAGAATCCGGTGTTCCACGACAGAAGCAAACACATAGAGATCCGATATCACTTTCTCAGAGACAAGGTTGAAGCAGGGAAGGTGAAGGTCGACCATGTCAACTCCGGTGAGCAGCTGGCTGATATTCTCACAAAATCACTTGGGCGTGTGCGCTTCCAGGACCTGCGCGCCAAGATCGGCATTCTCAACACTGACGGCGTGTGACAAGTTAAAGGGGGAGAATGTCAGGTTCAACCCGTCGCTCGCCGTCTTCAGTTTCGTCAGTCTTAGCAGCCTTAGGCTGTTCGTTTCTTTGTTTTCTTCAGTTAGACAGTTAGTCAGTTAAGAGTCTGTTTTATTTCCCTAAAGTCTAGGCCAGAGCCACCATGGCGTGCGCATCGTGGCGACTAGGTAGGTGCTGCACGACCGAGACTCATGGATCGTGGACGTGGGATGGCGCGTCGGAATCGGTCGTGGGAGCTGGCGTGTTCAGCGTTTTGTTTTCGTATGAATAAAAGGGCAAGAAGGCCACAGAGAAAAGCTGCAAGTTCTCGCAGCACAAAACCACTCTCTCAATCACAACACATAGCATTAATTTCTGTGAGTGGGATTTGTGAGAGAGGGGTTTGAGCATTCTTGTGTTCTTGTCTTGCATTTGTTGTATCGATGTGAGCTCTCAGTGTCGATTTGTTTGAGTGAGAGCCCATGAGCTTGTTACTCTTGAAGGCCACCACCTCCTAGACGACATATTCAAGCGTTACTATCTAGTCAGACCTTGCAGTGCTTTAAGAACTGTACAGACTAAAATTCCAGTGCGGATCAGCCAAGCAAACAGGCCAAAATTATTTCTCTAGCGGGTGGTGGGGCTGCGGGCAACCACAAACACGCCCGTAGAGGATTTTTTGCGTTTACAGTCAGGGTTTGGTCCTCCTTTCCAGAAGCGAAAAAACAAAATCCACACGCAGATGCTATCAGGATCGGTCAGGAGTCGGGTCTCGGTCAGCCAAGCCTAGAAAGGTACAAGGATGCAGCAGCGCTGGGCATCCGGCGCCCCCAGTCTGAGTTTTCACCATGCATGCTTCATATGCAGATGCATGCATGCAAAAGCAAAAGCCACGTTATTTACCGCGCGACAAGCACCCGCCGCGGCCATGCCGCCTTGCGTACGGGGCTCGCACACCTCGCTCCCCGCCCCGGAGAAAGTCAGCGTCCGTCCATCCGCCCGTCCATCGGCCTCCCGTTCCCGTGTGCACGCACATCACCCCTCCTTCCGCCCGTCCACAGAAAAATAATCCGGCCATCGCTCTCGCCCTCCTGCACCCCCTGATCTCGTCTGCCCTCACATACTTCTTTATTGTCCTCTTTGGAAGCCAACTCAAGTTACCCATCCATCCATCTCCATTTCGATCTGCTGCTAGCTCGCTTGCTTGGTGTAAAGAAAAGATAGTTCCCTTTTCCTTGGCCGCTACTAGCTCGCTGGCTAGCTAGGAGGGGTAGCCGGTTAGCCCATCATCCCTCTCACATCACATCCTGCTTCCCCTCCACCCTACCTCCTTTTCTGCAGCCCCCGCCCGGCCACGGCCACAAATAACACCAAATAAACTTGCTAGCTTGCTGCTTTGCTGCTTGCTTGAATGATTGCTAGCTTCATTCTCCAAGCAGATCGGGCCAGCCCGCTTCTCCAGCGACACCTATATCATATATAGCTAGCTCAATCGGCTTGCCACGATTCGGTCGATCCTTGATGTGGAAGAGCATGCTAGGGAATTATTGAGCGGTTGGCGGTGAAGCTCTTGAAGCTCTTGCTTGCTTGCGGCGAGCATCCACTATAGAGGAGAAGAGATCGGCGGGCCGAGGGAGTAGAGAACCCTAGCTAGCTTGCGCGCTCGCCAGCCATGTGCGACTACTTCCTCCAGAGGATGGAGGGCGACCAGGCCGGCGGCGGGGACCTCACAGACATCGTGCGGGCCGGCGGCGCCATGCCGGGCAATAACGACGGCGACGGCACCAACCTCCCGTCCACGGCCGCCGAGTGGCATCTGCAGCCCGCGGACCAGCCGATGCTGTTCCCGCCTCCGCCGCCGTCGGCGTCACCGGGGACCGGCGGCGACGTCTTCGGCGACCCTTTCGCGGGGCTCGGCGACCCGTTCAGCAGCGACTATTCGTCGGGCGCCCCCGAATTCCTGGAAGGCATGCCGGACGCCATGGCCAAAATCGGCTTCGAAGCGGGCGCCGGCGGCGGCGTCAACGGCTGCGGAGGAGGCGGTGGCCAGATGTTCGACATGAGCAGGAAGCCGCTCTTGCCGAGGGGGATGCAGATGATGCCGGCGGGAATCGGTGGTGGGATGGGGCCGAGGCTGATGCAGTCGTCGCTGTCGCCCATAGCGATACGCCCGTACCCGGCCATGACCGCGGGCGACATGGTGAAGCTCGGCATCACGCCCGGGCAGGCGGCCGGGTGCGCCATCGACGCCGCTATCGGTGGCATGCAGATGTCGTCGTCGCCGCGCAACAACAACAGCGGGATCAAGCGCAGGTTGGAACCCGGCAATACATATCGCTACCGAATAGAGCTAGATCTGGACCGATCCAAGCTAGAATTAGAAATCATCGTTGCGTTGCATGCATACCTGCATACAGTAGTAGATTTCGAAGGGAAATTTCTTCGCGCGCTCGCCTTTTTTTTCTCTTCCGCTTCTCTTTAATTCGCCCTTCTTCTTTCCGTGTTCTTCACTTCACCATGAAGAGATTATTAGAGCGAGGTGAGGAAGTTCCGAGGATTTCTCTGGATGTGACCAGAATTAATCGGCAAGATTGTGAGTAGTGCCTGGAGCTCGAAGTTTTAGGCACAAGAGTCTCCGTAGCCACATGAGATGGTGATCGGCGCGAATATTTCTGAATTGCCAAACAATGCCTCTATGCGATCGAGGTCATGTCATGTGCATCTAGACCTAGCCACTTTTCTGTACCTCACGGCCGAGAAGCTCGGCTTTTGAAACCCTAAGCAATCGCGGCAGTATGCTTTTTAGTTGGTAGTTTCCGTTAAATTTACTACTCCCTCCGTCCCAAAATAAGTGTCTTGAGCTTGGTACAAATTTGTATTAGAGCTAGCACAAAGTTGAGACACTTATTTTACGACGGAGGTCGTATTTACTTACTTTGAAATGTCTTCTAATTTTTGTTTGATTTGAAATGTCTTTATTTACTTGTAGTGATGCAACATCGCGTGTTCTTATTAACTTTTGATACCTATTTTGTGGTGTTGTGATATTTATCCTGTTTGTTGTGATATTTCTATCTATGTACTCAGTGATAACTTGCCCCA
Source organism: Triticum aestivum (assembly GCF_018294505.1). Taxonomy (NCBI): domain Eukaryota; kingdom Viridiplantae; phylum Streptophyta; class Magnoliopsida; order Poales; family Poaceae; genus Triticum; species Triticum aestivum. Next base: position 667,379,592 of record NC_057798.1, on the reverse strand, counting down.
TTGGTCTATGTGCACAGAAAGAACCAGGCAAGGAAGGTGGTGTGCATTCCGGCACCGACAACGGCGGGTTCAAGACCAACCGGGGAGGTGGTTCCTTCTGATCTCTGGGCATGGAGGAAGTACGGCCAGAAACCTATCAAGGGCTCTCCTCACCCAAGGTATGTACATATACTATATGAATTACTAATTAATTAACACAACTTTATATATATATATATATATATATATATATATATATATATATATATATATGTCAATTCAAAGTAATTTGATTATATTGGATCGATGCATAAGCATGGTGCTTCTAGGCATTACCAAGTCGTTGACATCTTTTCATCTATAATTAATAAAACATTTCTAGCATTGCATCGAAGTTCGGGTGCTTAATTGTGGATGAAGCTTCTGAAGTGATAAGAGTAAATAATCTTGGTTACACGCATGGTCCAACATTATATAATTCCGCAGCTCCATATTGTGTCTGCATGATCGATGCATGAACTCGCGTGCTGAAATTAATTGGAAGATAAACAAATGGGTACCTATCTAGCTAGAAAATCAACCCTCGGTCATGCAGATATAGTTCCCCCTTCTTTAGAAATGTCATTTTGGGGGTGCACACATCACATATAACAGAGAAATAATTTGTGCCATTGTATCTACCAAGATACTCCCTCCGTCCGAAAAAGCTTGTCCCTCAAACGGATGTATCTAGCACCAAGTTAGTGCTAGATACATCCATTTGAGGAACAACCTTGGGACAAGTTTCTTCGGACGGAGGGAGTAGATATAGTTGAATATGAGTGATATTCACTTATTCTTCTTCGACTGAAGCATGCCATGCCACTTCGAAGAGAAATGAAAATTCTTTCTGCTTCAATTTTCAATAACAAGTGGCCCGCCACTGGCTAGATTGAGTTTAAGGCCTTCTTGCAAATTCTCATACATGTGATATACTCATCTTTCGTAAATAATTAATACCAATTTTAAGGAGCTGTCAAAAATCTACAAACATTTTAGGTCTCAATCGACTGAGATTTTCTTAAGTATATCAGCCAATTCAAAAGCCGGAAAGGTATGGGCGCCTAAAACTATTGAAAACAGCATCCAAAATTTCTGAACTTTTGTGACATCAAACATGATCAAATTTATGAGGTGCTTGCAAAATTTCATGAACAAATAATATTTGAGGAGCTCTCGACAAAAAAAAAATCACTGCTCAAATAGTGCACAAAACTTTGAACTGTGATTTTTTTTCCTATCGAGAGTTCCTTGAATGTTTTTTGTTAACGAAATTTGCAAGCACCTCATACCTTTGATCATGTTTGATGTCGCAAAATTTTGGAATTCTTCGATTTTGTTTCATAGTGTTTTTCCAATGTGCCATGCACCAGGGATTAGAAAACCAACTCTAAAAGAAAGTGCATTTTCCCCTGAACTGAAGTTGCACTTTTCCTAATCGATTGAAACAAAAGAATATTTAGATCTAAACAGACCCATTCACAAAGGCATCAAATTTTAGTTTACATTTCATTCTTATTTTTACAGAAGCACATATCAAAAAAGAATCTGGCCCTTTTTTAGCCCAAATTTTTGTAATGCCCAGGAGATTTTGGTAGCTAACAGGCAGCACGCAGCATTGTTCTTATGAAAAACCAGACACTAGTACTACACGGAGTGGACTTACTACGTACATTCTGGCTTAGCAAAATAAAGTTGGCGCAGGCGCACAGCACTAGTTAAGGAGGCCTAGTGTTAGTACATGCAGTACTGCCACACAATATCTAAAGTTCTGAAGCAAATGATGAAGGTACATGATGAGACGATCGAGTCTAACCAAAGTTCTTGTTGATTTCAATGAATAGAGGGTACTACAGATGCAGCAGCTCGAAAGGGTGTTCAGCACGAAAGCAGGTGGAGCGCAGCAGGACTGACCCCAACATGCTCGTCATCACCTACACCTCCGAGCACAACCACCCATGGCCGACCCAGCGCAACGCGCTCGCCGGCTCCACCCGGTCTCACCACGGCAAGAACGGCGGTGGGGGCGGCAGCGGCTCAGGCTCCAAGAGCTCGCACAACGAAAAGCAGACACAGAATCAAAACGTCAAGGAGGAGAGAAAGGATCACCGGGCCGCCGCGACAACGACGGCGACGACGACCACTAGCACAGTAACTACGACGACCAGCACTTCTCCCGTCGTCGTGAAGGAGGAGACGTTGGCAGGATCATCGTCGGAAGCGCAGGCGAGAGACCAGAGAGCCCTGGACACTGTGGCAGGAGTACTGCAGCAGGTCGACCACCGTGAGCTCATGGACCACGTGTTCAGCGAGAGCTACAGGCCTATGATACCGGAGTCCGGCCAGCACCATGAGAACTTCTTTGCTGACTTCGCCGACCTCGCCGAGCTGGAGTCAGATCCCATGAGTCTCATCTTCTCCAAGGAGTACATGGAAGCCAGGCCAAGCGGTGGTGCCGGCGATCATGGTGGCCAGGAGAAGGCGGTGGCCAAGGAGCTGGATCCGTTCGACATGCTAGATTGGTCCACTACTTCTAGCACCGCAGGGAGCACGTTTGAGCAAGGGAAGAGAGGCTAAATTACTTGAGGCAGGGTTTACGCATACGGTTACACACAGTTGAGAACTTGAGATCTCCAGCTAAATAACCTTGAAGATTAATTAACTACCACAAGGTCAGCAAGGAAGAAAGATGAGACTTGTTTTTCTTCTACTTTGTTACTTTTCTTATGTTTGTTCTCTGCTTCTTCTTATTATTGCTTGTGAGAGAGATTGATTTTTTGTTCAAAGTCTAGGATATGAACGGCCTTAGGTTTGTGCCAACTTGTACTTATGCATGCGATGAGGATCATCTATCCCTCGATACTGCCCTCTTCATCTGCGCTTGTGTGTGTTTCTAGCTAAGAGTGTCGTTTGTGGTTATATATCTAACAGAACAAGTAGTACTATTTAACGATGTTGAAAGTGTTTGGACAAGAGGATAGATCAATGTGGGCCGTGATGAGTGTGACAGATGGATGACTAGGAGACCCACGTCCTCGGAGGGGATGTGAGCGTGACAGAAAGAAATCTGTGGCATGCGCTAGCGTTGCAACGGAAGCACTATGCGGCTATGCCGTTTAGGTGTGCACCACCATGACCACAGGTAAAAAAACAACTCTCTC
>NC_057798.1:667371280-667375953 GCF_018294505.1 Triticum aestivum | reverse complement strand
TCTCTCTCCCTCTCTCTCATCAGCTCAGATGGCAGAACAGTACATGTCTCGCGCGCCGGTGAGAATCTGAATCAAAATAGGGGAGGGAACACTAGCTGGCCTCTTGCTTGCAAGAGGAGGGCATATGTTCGATTCGCTAGGTCGACTGGAACGGTAGTACATATTTTTTGTCTCTGCGCTACGCCAAAGAAAAAGTACTGCGTTCATTTACTTCCTCTGCTCTCCTGAGTTCCTGAATTGTACATATGTATATAGTACTCTCCACTCATCACGGGCGCGCGGGTACCAACAGTGCGTATGCATACGTCGTACATATATATCACTACATGTGATATGATACTTAAAACTACTGATGCAGGAGTATACTAGCAGCTGCATATGCCCTAGCTAGCTGGCTCCATTCTCGCATCAACATACGCGTACTGTGCGCATATGCATGGGCATGCAGGGAGTATGTGTGCACTTCGGTACAGGGTGCGTATGTAGCACATACTATATCTAACCGGCATTCATTTGCCCCACATGATTAATACCGTTCCGCATCCATCTATAGTGATGCACAAGTTTGTAGGGACACTGGTTTTGAATACGTACCCTGCTCATCGGCTCATCCTTGTGTTCACAGTTGATATCTGAATGCTTTGCGTGTAGAAAGCGAGAAAGATATCAGTGCATGACTGTCTGCTGTGGACTGGTGACCATGTGCCATGTCTCTCGAAGTACAAGTTCATCGCCCAACTTTTTTCATGTTTTAGATTTTGGATAAAGTAGGCCGTGCAAGCAACTTGATAAGGTACTCCCTCCATTCCGATGAAATAAGGCGTATTTCGTTTCGTCAAGACAAGACTTTGACCAATAATTACTCTTTGAATATTTGATTTATGTGATACAAAATCACTACATAAGAAAGTGCTTTTAAATACAAATCTAGTGATTCATGACATAGATCCTTATATTTATGGCATAATTATTGGTCAAATGCATATCTTGACAAAACAAATATGCCTCATTTAGGAATGGAGGTAGTATTACAAGTTTACAACTAAGAGATCTCGAGTTGGAGATAAATAGATGCACCGTGTATCGATTCCATGTCTTCACAAGATTATTTTTTTACCGAATAGGAGCTTAAACCTTTGCATAATAATGGACACAACCATTTTTGTTAATTATTGAGAGAAGTACAAAACAAAGGTAACCACGGCTGAACCATTACAAGACATGAAATAAACACCTGCAACTAAGATACATGTATATGTATAAATTGCATTTTAGAACCATCGAATCAATCCAGAATTATGCACGCACCTTTCAAAGTCGCAAGAAAATGCACATTAATTTCATCTGCTTCCAACTGTCCTGATAGGATTTCGTTTCGTCCTACTTAGGCCAACTCTAGCCGATCTCCTATAAAATAGAGGAATATCCGGCCGAGTAAAGCTTAGTGGAGTATATTTGTTGCACTAACTTTTGGTGGGATCTAGCCGATCCCCTAAGTATACCGGAATATAACTTTTTTTTCTAACTTATCCAATTCTTGTTTACATTGCAACCATATATTAGCACACATATAGAAACTAAACATAAATATGAAGGTTCAAGCAAATCACATATATAGTTTACAAGCAGGATTCAAAATTTACAAACCGAATTATTCAAATTTAAACACACCGAATTATTCAAATTTTAACACACCGAATTGTTCAAATGTAGCAAATAACATGTACAAGCACAACTAGTAAGTGCTATGAAGTTGCCAGTGATGCTCAGTAGATCTTCTTGGAGTTAGATATGAACTTGTCGGTTCTCGATCCTGCGGCGCCCTTCAAGGAATGCCTGGATCCTATTTGGATCGTACTTTGGCTCAATAGGAGTCTCGTTGGTGATGCACCAAAAGTTCTCAGGCATATCTCTCTCATCTTCACTAATCATGTTATGCAATATGATGCAACAATTCATGATTTGACATAGAACCTTGGAGTTGTAGTACTCGACAGGGCCACGAACAATTGCAAAGCACTTCTGAAGCACACCGAAGGCTCTCTCCACATCTAACTAACCGCTTCTTGACATTGGGCAAAGTGAATATGTTTGTTACCTTTTGGAGCGGAATTTTTTTGACTAATGTGGCCCATGGGGGATAGGTGTCATCCGCAAGGTAGTAACCCATCGAGTAGTTGTGCTCATTGACTGAATAGTTGCAAGGAGGATCATCTCCTGTAATAATCCTAGCGAACAATGGTGATCTTGCTGGCACATTGAAGTCGTTGTGAGAGCCATGCAAACCAAATAGTGAATGCCATATCCAAAGATACTTCATTGCAACTGCCTCAAGAATGATCGTTGGATTGTTGCAGTGGCCTTTGTACCGACATTTCCACCCTGCGGGATAGTTCTTCCAGGTCCAGTGCATACATTCAAGTGACCCAAACATCACTGGCCATCCTCTTGCTTCACTATCTACCATTGGACTCTGGGTGTCTTCCTCATTGGGAGCCCTCAAGTACCCCGGTCCAAAAACATCTATAACTAGATTAGTGAACCTTCGAACGGCCTCCAAGATTGTGTCTTAACCAATGCACACATAGTCGTCTAATGCATCGGCCGAACACCCATATGGCAAAAGTCACCTAGGCAAACCATCGAAAACTTGCAAGGATGGTGGTGCACTGGCTGACATGTGATGTTTAGGCCAAACCAGCAGGCGGCGATGCATGGAAATGACATGCAATGGTGCATAACCACGGTAAGGCCGCCAACGAGGAAGAAGATTCAAGAGCAATCCGACGAATCGATTAAAGTGGCGGCGGAGATTCACCCTGATTCTGGCGACAACGACGACCGATGAAGGGCGGTGAGGGCCAAAGGGGGCGATGAGGTAGTGGCGGGGGCGGCGAACGGTCGCCGGGAGGTGCGGTGGCGAAGTGGCAGTGGGGGTGGGGAGGCGCGCGAGAGGTAAGAAAATTTACTCCGGCGGTCGCGACCGAACATATTTAGGCGCCGGATAGGAGCTGGAGTAATTTTTTTACTCCGATATCCGATTTAGGCGATCGCCTACATGCCGGCCTTTTAGGGGGGCGGCTAGAGTTGTACTTAGCCTCTTTGATTCATAAGAATAGTGGAGGAAAAATGCAGGAATACGAAAGTATCCTATAGTAACACTATTAATCCATTTGATTCAAATGAGTGGATTGTAGGAAAAATGGAGAAACTTCCATTTGATTTGGGTTTCATGGAAAAAACAAAGGGATTTTACAATCCACTCAAAACTCTTTTTAGTTTCCTATGTACAAAGAACAAGGCAATGACCATATGAAATGCAATACCAACAAATCTTACTTATGCATGTGTTTTAGCCATACCAAAATGTGGTTAGATGGTTTGGAGAGCAGTGGTATCTCCAGCCCACCAGAGTTCATGACAATGCTCGCATTTTTCTGGATTTATTTCAGGTCTTTCGGCGATGTGCGTTCAGTGAGGGGAGGCATTCCTGTCGATTACCAAGGCGTCTGTGGCAACTTCGTCAATCTCAAGATGATGTCCCGGCTCAGTCTGTCAGAGGTGCTCATAAGGGTAGGATATGCATGCGTGCGTTCATAGGGATGAATGTATGTCTGTATGTATGAGTGTCTGTGTCTATATTGTGTTAAAGAAAGTCTTAATTTGACTATGTATTTTTTGCATTCTTGTGTCTTTTCTACATGCGACTCGAACACACAATTTTGTTAATTCGTGTTATTTTACAATCCTTTGGTTTTGCACATGCAGGTCTATCTTATTCATGTGTTTTCCCTATTCATGCATTTTTTAAATCATGTGAACCAAAGAGGTCTTAGAGATCACCAATAAGTGCATATAGCCAATATATATTACCCTTCCCTGTTAAATCCTGATTTTAATTTCCAATGAAAATTCTTTACACCCTTCTCAAATTAAAGTCATTTTGGTGGACATGACATAGGTGCCTATTTCATTTTATTTTTACAAATTTTCACACAAATTATAATATTTTTATGGGCACGTCCATATTTATTGAGAAAACTTAAATAAAAACTAAATTAGGAGCAATATAAAAAAGAAATAAAAATAAAAACTTGAGAGCATATGAGTTGTTAAGAATTAGAAAATAATAATATAATTCATAAATAAATAGTATAAAAAAATAAAAGTAAGAATAAAGAACTGAACATATAGAGAAATAAAAAAATTATATTAGAAAACAAATGAGTCTAAATATGTTCTTTTATACATTTTTATTTTCCACATATATATTTCCTATTTTAACTTTTTACCGTTTTATCTATGTTTGAACGATACTAACAAGTTAAGATCGTCACAATTTCTAGAATAATGTCACATTCATCATTTATTTTCTTAATTTTTCTTTTAAAGTATTATTTATACTAGTAGGAGGCACGTGCAGTGCACGTGGAGTCCTGATCAAACTGCATTTGTTCCTGTATAAAATAAATCTCTTCTTACACGATTGACAATACAAAAGCTAGCCACAGAAGATCTTGAATGAGAAATTTTCTAGTCACCATCACGTGAGGATGGAATAGCCGTGCAGTGTATCGATAGTTCCAGAAAAATCCCATCCACCTCGTTTTGGCGCGCGACTGGATGGAGCGAATCCCGGTTAGTACAGTCGTTGGATCACTCAAGTTTGCTAT
>NC_057798.1:667347557-667371270 GCF_018294505.1 Triticum aestivum | reverse complement strand
TATCTATGTTTGAACGATACTAACAAGTTAAGATCGTCACAATTTCTAGAATAATGTCACATTCATCATTTATTTTCTTAATTTTTCTTTTAAAGTATTATTTATACTAGTAGGAGGCACGTGCAGTGCACGTGGAGTCCTGATCAAACTGCATTTGTTCCTGTATAAAATAAATCTCTTCTTACACGATTGACAATACAAAAGCTAGCCACAGAAGATCTTGAATGAGAAATTTTCTAGTCACCATCACGTGAGGATGGAATAGCCGTGCAGTGTATCGATAGTTCCAGAAAAATCCCATCCACCTCGTTTTGGCGCGCGACTGGATGGAGCGAATCCCGGTTAGTACAGTCGTTGGATCACTCAAGTTTGCTATGATAAACGATAGGGATTCACTCCATGGAAGAAATCAACGGCTAGGAAATGCCTCTGCGTCAGGATCGATGGCTAATCCAAGTTCAAGATTTTCTGTACTATAGTAATAGAGATATGGGCACGTCCATATTTATTGAGAAAACTTAAATAAAAACTAAATTAGGAGCAATATAAAAAAGAAATAAAAAGAAAAACTTGAGAGCATATGAGTTGTTAAGAATTAGAAAATAATAATATAATTCATAAATAAATAGTATAAAAAAATAAAAGTAAGAATGAAGAACTGAACATATAGAGAAATAAAAAATTATATTAGAAAACAAATGAGTCTAAATATGTTCTTTTATACATTTTTTATTTTCCACATATATTTCCTACTTTTAACTTTTTACCGTTTTATCGATGTTTGAACGATACGAACAAGTTAAGATCATCACAATTTCTAGAATAATGTCACATTCATCATTTATTTTCTTAATTTTTGTTTTAAAGTATTATTTATACTAGTAGGAGGCACGTGCAGTGTACGTGGAGTCCTGATCAAACTGCATTTGTTCCTGTATAAAATAAATCTCTTCTTACACGATTGATAATACAAAAGCTAGCCACAGAAGATCTTGAATGAGAAATTTTCTAGTCACCATCACGTGAGGATGGAATAGCCGTGCAGTGTATCGATAGTTCCAGAAAAATCCCATCCACCTCGTTTTGGCGCGCGACTGGATGGAGCGAATCCCGGTTAGTACAGCCGTTGGATCACTCAAGTTTGCTATGATAAACGATAGGGATTCACTCCATGGAAGAAATCAACGGCTAGGAAATGCCTCTGCGTCAGGATCAATGGCTAATCCAAGTTCAAGATTTTCTGTACTATAGTAATAGAGATATTTTCCCAAAACAGAATGTTGATGACACAACTATCTTGTGCATGGAACACTATATCATCAATTTTTGTTTTTTTGAAACCTATAGGCAGTTCTCCCAGGGTTTCGTAGAGGGGCTAAAGTAAGTTTTTTTTTGCATATGGGGCTTCTAACTAGTATTGAAGTTAGATGTTAAGTAGTGAACTCATGGGATAATTGAGGGGGTAATGTTCACTTATATATCTTTCACCCATCTCTCACAACCCTAACACCCCTAGGTTTTACCAAAAATGTGTCTTCGCATACTCCAATACCAATATTATCATCCTCATCATCGTGAATTACCATCGCCCACCACCACAACCAAACTACTCACCTTGGTCTGATGCCGGTCTGACCCTCCTCTTACATCATGACGATGGTGCCTCCGCCTCCTCTATCAGGCTGGTTGTAATGGGGAGTATCATATAGTAGTATCATGCATATGATATTAGTGTATGATACTACATCTGTAATGTATGCATGGTATCTGCATGATACAAAGTACCACACCATTTAATATGATACGGTATCATGATATGATACTCAAGCCTTTTTTTCTTCATTTAATTCTATGCCACCTCATCAAAATTGCTTAGTTGACATGCATAATACTACTATATATATGATACTCCCATTACAACCAGCCTCATACCATGGTAACCCGTCCTTATCACCACCTCGATCTACTGATTCCTTGTTGACTTGCTAATTGTTGCCCACTAGCTGGCTTCCTCGCCACCTCGCAGCACTAGTCGGCACCCAGTTTAGGTTTCAATATTGTCTGCCTCTCTTCATAGGTTTAACATTTAAATGGGCTCTCTGGAGCGGGAATTTAATATTGTTTCAAAGATAAGAGGTCTCATGTTCTAGACCTGACCAACACATTATTTCATTAAAATATTTGCAGCCTACATAGTTTCACGGCTAAAGCAAATGAACAGGAGATATCTGCGAATGCATGCGAAAAAAGGTTATATCTGGATAATAACAAGATAATGCGCTACTAAAGGACAGAGCATCGCATTAATCATTTGAAAGAATCTCACTCGATCTGGACATCTGGCACATTGCATCAAGTCAAGTCATATGGGATGTTAGGTGACATGCTACTACCGTACCATCGATCATAATCCTGCTGCTTGTTGGATTAATGCCCTGCGCCCCGCGTGCAACAGCAATACAGCGCGCAGCATCTGCATCTGGGGATCCGTCACCCGGTGTCAACATCTCGCCCGGTTCATCAAGATCGGACGGCGCGCTGGGTGCCGCGTTAGCTAGCCAGCCAGCCGATCAGATACAGTAATAGGAGTACTAACAAGCGCGCATGCAGTAATCGCCCGGCCGTCCCGGGGCAGCCTACCCACACCGGTGTCCGTGCCGCCATGGCCGTGGGTGGAGCTTCTGTAGCAGCACGCGATTCGAGTAACAACAGCCGCAATGGTGTACGTGGGAGTTTGATTGAGCTCTGATGGATCCAATAATTTGGCATTTAAGCGCGCTGGTGCATACCCTGTCCGCGTCCGATAACCACCGCTATGCACACTCACTAGTCACCCGGTACCCTCGTCATTCTCATGGATCTCACCCCAGTGACCCAGTCACACACAGCGGCTACGCGCGAGATCAGCAGTGGCTTGTGTACGTCGGGCACTGCTACGTACGCACAGCCGCTCAGCTAGCTGCAACCTCAATTGATGCCAAGAATTGAATGGACTCGCCGAGCAACAGGGCACCGGCACGGATGTTCAGGATGCATGCATGCACCCGCATGCATGTCTCATGCCTGCATGATGGCATTTGCAGAGAGGCTTTTACAGTGAGTCGCGAGAACAACAAAATTTAAGGGTGCTGGGCCTGCGAGGAGAGCCCACACCGCAGGCGGCATTTTTGTTTTTCTGGCAGCATCTCTAACGTGATGGTGTCCCTTTTCCTACTGGTCGAGTGCTGCTACTTCTTTTTGCCAGCGAGCATGATTTAATCGCTGATGCCAAATGTTTGTTCTTTTCCTATTCGTGTGGTGCGTGTGGAATTGTTCGGGGAGACAAAAATATTAATGGGAGGGAAGCTGAAACAGAGAGACAATATAATACTCGTTCTTTTCCATACACGGCCCGTGTGTTCCCTGAAGACCAAATGGTAGATCAGGCCTCTCACAGTTGAGGGGAAACCGGGGAGGCCCAGTGAAGATATACGCATAATAAAAGAATTGAAGCCCACTGGCCCAGTGTCTACCAACTGACTGACTGCGCGTTATGCTCCGTTATGTACGTACTCTAGACGGCAATTTCTCCTATTCGTATGGTGTAGGAGAGAAAAATATTAATGTGAGGGAAGCAGGAGAGAGACAATAAAATACTTGTTCTTTTCCACACACGGCCCGTGTGTTCCCTGAAGACCGAAGTAAGCAGTAGATCAGGCGTGCTGCGGTGAGTAGGGAATCGGGGAGGACCAGTGCACACCTAGATATAGGAGAACAGAAGCCCCGCAGGCCCAGCGTCTACCAACTGTCGTCTGTGGTGTGGGTTATGATTTGCTGTTGAGCTAATAGGCTTTGTAGTCCATAAATTTGGCTCGCATGTGATCTGTTGGTTCATTGACTTTCAAAATGTAGCTCTTGGATATACAAACTGCGACGCTTTGACAGAAAAGTCTTTGGCCAATCACAGTGCGTCGTTTGACAGTCAAATGGGATCTGTTTGTCGAGCGGATGACACACTTAAAGGGTGTTTGGATCACTAGAGACTAGAGACTAGAGACTAGTAGTAGTCACCTTTAGTCAGTAAACCTCCAAACACCCCTGACTAGTGGGTGACTAAAACTAGTTTAGTCCTAGTCACCCCACCCCCAACTTTTACTGACTAGAGACTAGTAGTAGTCACCTTTAGTCAGTAAACCTCCAAACACCCCTGACTTTTACTGACTAAAGTCCCCCTCTCTCTCTCCTCTAATTGGTATTGCACAAGGGACATTTAATACTGAGACATTTAATGCTGACTAGTAGTAGTCACCTTCCAAACAGGGCCTGACTAAAAACTTTTAGTCTGACTACTACTAGTCACATGACTAGAGAGTATCCAAACACCCTCTTAACCCCCGTGCACTTTTGCCGATACCACCCCGCGCTCTATGCCATCAAAGACGCAGCCACAGATTTCGTATAGATTCGGTAGCTCATAGTCTTTGTCGCCGCTCTCGCCCACTTCGGATAGTAGATCCGTCGTAGCAGCCTCCTAGCCCTTGTCGACGCCGGGACCCCGCGCCGTGACTATCCCGTCCTGGAATGACGGAGATACATCCTCCGACCATGACTGACGACCCCGACCCTGGCTCCGATGGTTTGATGAGGAGCAAGGTGCGTCTTGTTTTAATCGATGTGGGAATTTCACGAAGCAACTGTATTGAATCGATTTGGTTGGTGTTTTAGATGTCATACACAATTTCCTATAAGGATTGTAGCAGGCTGGCATTCTCATCACGATGCCTCCATGAGTTCCCCTGCGAAGAACTCTTGCCTTTTGAATCAGTTGACACGGGGAGGAAATTTCTGGGATGTTCAAGCCATGTGAGTGGTTTTTAACTCATTTCCAGTTGTTTTACTAACTCAGATTTGTTGTTATGTAACTACAATCAGTTGTTTTAGTAATTGCAATCTATGCAAGATTGAGCTTGTTTAGCAAATCAGTAATAGATAATATATGCATGTTGTATTCATAGTGCTCGTTAATAAATAATGAAGTAATGGAAAGCTATGTTGATTTATGAGCTAAGAATAATTACAAGTATCTTATAATTTGTCATTTATGTTGAACTTGCAAGAAGGACAAAACTATGGTTGTGTGGAATGGGTTGATTGTGAGTGGCTAGATTATTTGAATATACTCCCTCCGTTCCAAAATAGATGTCTCAACTTTGTACTAGGTCATCTATTTTGGAACGAAGGGAGTATGTGTCTAGCTAGGTTGTGGGAAATGTATGAGCCATAGAAGAGAGTCTGGTTTAGAGAGAGTGTTGTTGGTGCTAAAAAAAACTTGAAGCTTGTAGGAGAGAAGTGGGAGTTGGAGAATTGCAAGCTAGAAGGAGAGAAGAGGACTTTGAAAGGTGAGCTCAGAAACTTCCACTGGTGTAGGGACCTGCTAACGCGACTCATGAATCAGAGCCCCTTCGACAAAACTTTGTACGATGCATGAATCACAAATGGTGTCCTAATAAAACCGTCACCAATAAGATAAACTATATGCGATGACGGAAACATCAAACACGATTTAGATTAGAGTTGCATGTGCGACACATGTCATACAGTTGATCCATCCGAACTGTTTGCGATGACCAGAACAACAGAAGCAGTCAGCCAGATTGAGGTGTGTGTGATATACGCCATACAGTTCACTCGGATGAACTATTTTCGATTAGGCAACACAACAGAATGGACGACCAGATAAAGGTGTGTGCGATAGACGGCATACAGTTCACTCGGATGAACTGTTTGCGATGAGCGAAAACAACAAAAACGGTTCAACTTAATAAGATGTATGTGATCCGCGCAAACAGGCCCGTAATCAAAAATGTGTGCGAAGACCGATAATAACGCATACGATTGCTGCTAATAAGATGTGTGTGTGTGTTATGGGCAAACGCTTGCTGGTATACAATTGTCAGCAATTGATGAAATCATCACCGACGAGTTCCCTAGTTTACTCCGTATGCGATGTGATTTGCTCTGTCTATAGAACAAGAACATATATAACCAAAATAACCATCGAGTTACATAAGTGACTATACAAAACATTTGCACACTCCTCAATAAACAATTACATACATTCTAAATTAGGAGAAACAATCATCTAATCATCTACTTCTTGTGACGCTCCCGCCACTGCTCTGTGGCTCGATCCCTCGTCTGGGGCAGGACAAGGCATTTTCTCATGTCAACGATCCGCATGTACATCTCATAGCTTGTGTATGCGTCCTTGGTCGCGTACTTGACAGGTTCTTCATCCAGTCTCTGCTCCCAGGCACTATGCCAGGCGATCTTGTCCTTCTTGCTCTAATCCTATATCTTCATGTAGTAGGGGTCGATGATGGTCGAGGCGAGGTCAACCAAGGAGTCCTGCTTGTTCTTCATGCTGCTCCAGACCATGTAGTGGCCACGGATGTCGACAAGATTCCGGCAGGCCAAGCCCGAAATCTTGAGCACTTTTAGATCGTTGTTGGTGTCCACCGTAGTGAAACTGTAGTCGAGGCTGTTGATAAACCTGGCGAAACGCTCACAAGGCCTTGTGGCCAGGTGGTAGTGGTAGACGATGACGTCATGGCGCACGCACAACTGGGTGAAGACAACCTTATGATCATACCTGGCATGACCTCCGGTAAACTCGAGGTCGAAGCCGACCACTTGATACTTGTCCACAGCAAGCAACTGGTCCATAGTGTGGATGGATCTCTCCACCGAGACCGGCTCGTTCGTGTACAGCACCGATACCTCACATGGGTGTCCACTACGTGACGCGTGGTGAACTGCCGCCCATCATCGTTCTCAGCCGTTGGGAGCGCCATTCGAGCTGCTGGATATCGTCTCTATATGTGTCATCATGGGTATGCTTATTGTGTCGTGGGGCGCAAGAGATTAAGGTTAATGGCCATGGGAATAAATGGGGATCGGGCAACCTGGATTCTCTGCATGTCCGCATGGCAGTTTTTACAGCGGGTAACTGCATCGTGGCGTCGCGCCCTATGCAACCACATACATAATGGCAACACGAACGTACGTGATCGCCCGCTGGCCCCAAATGATGGAAGCGCATGCGGAGGGACATGAGTAGAGCGTGCGCGGCGGGACGTGAGCAAAGCATGTCGCGTCCGCCTCAACCACGAGCAACCACACACATAGAGCAGTTGAACACGCAGAGAATGGCTGTCTACAAGCCAGCCAGCAGTTGCGAGCCGGCAGCATGATGTGAAACTACGTTGCGTTCCACATCACACAGTGGGCGAACAATCGTTCGCGACGCTGCGTAGCAAGCGGACGTGTGCTAGGTAATTAAATCGCAAACATTTTTTATTAACCTTATGTGTACGTGTAATTTCATCTCTTGCATGTCTTGTCACCGTGTTGCGTAGTAGGCTTCTAGCACAAGCTTGAGCACTGCACATGTGTTCTTTTGGCCAAACGTTGGCTTGAAGAGGTGCCAATGAATCGTCGGTGAGCCTGTTCCCGCGCAACCGCGCAAGCTTCCCGCCCGACTCAGCGAAGTCTCCCAAAACTCCAATGCTTACGAGCTTTCTATATAAGCCCTCACGGCCAGCGAGTCCTGCATCGCATTTTCCCCTCCCTCCCTGTAGCTTATCTTGTCTGCTTTTCCTACAATCGCCAATAGCACCGGCTCGTCATCGTCCCTCACTCACTCCACCATCATCAGAGGACAGCTCCAGCTGAGAGGCTACACCGTGGCAGCAATGCAGTCCCTGGCGTCATGTACTGCGCGTGGCGTCCCTTTTGGATGCACGCACAACACCCACCACACGCTCCACCGTCGCTGCCGGTCGACAACTATTGCTGGCCACCGTTGCTGCCATCCCATCGTCGGCCGCTGTGGCCTCCCTACCACCTTCAAAAGCCAAGGCCATCGCCCGCTCCACCACCGCGGCCCGAAGGCGGGTGGTGGCCGTCGTGGCTGCCACCCCACCGTCGGGCACTGTGGCCATCACCCACTCCGCCACCACGACCTGAAGGCGAAAGGTGGCCATCATGGCCGCCACCCAACCATCAACCGTCGTGGCCGCCACCCCACCGTCGACCGCCGGGGTCATCACCCCCTCCGCCACCGTCACCCGAAGGCGGGAGGTGGAGGTGGAGCCCCGCATGTGCGTTAGCGACCTTGCGTGCTACATAGAGTTCCTGCGATAGGAGGAGGAGCGCCTGGTTGAGCAATCAAAGAGTCTTACCGCCGTTGTGGTCGCAGCACACGCCACCGCATGGGAATTACTATCAAGTTAGTTTTCATCATGCTCATATGATTCCCATTCGCTACTTTGATAATTTGATATGTGGGTGGATCGGTGCTTGGGTGTTGTCCTTACTTGGACAAGCCTCCCACTTATGATTAACGCCTCTCGCAAGCATCCACAACTACGAAAGAAGAAATTAAATAAATCTAACCATAGCATGAACAGCCCCTTACGAAGCAACACATAAACTTGGGTTTAAGCTTATGTCACTCTAGCAACCTATCATCTACTTATTACTTTCCAATGCCTTCCCCTAGGCCCAAAGCATGGTGAAGTGTCATGTAGTCAACGTTCACATAACACCACTAGAGGAAAGACAACATACATCTCATCAAAATATCGGACGAACCAAATTACATGATTACTTATAACAAGACTTCTCCCATGTCCTTAGGAACAAAAGTAACTACTAACAAAGCATGTTCATGTTCCAGATCAGAGGGGTATTGAATATCATTAAGGATCTGAACATATGATCTTCCACTAAATAGACTAACTAGCATCAACTACAAGGAGTAACCAACACTACTAGCAACCCACAGGTACCAATCTGAGTTTCCGAGGCAAAGATTGGGTACAAGAGATGAACTAGGGTTTGAGAGGAGATGGTGCTAGTGAAGATGTTGATGAAGATTGACCCTCCCTCAATGAGAAGATTGTTGGTGATGACGATGGCTTTGATTTCCCCCTCCCGGAGGGAAGTTTCCCTGGCAGAATTGCTCTGCCGAAGCCTTAGATTGCTCCTGCCCAGGTTCCGCCTCGAGACGGTGGCGCTTCGTCCCGAAAGCTCTCCCTTTATTTTTTCTAGGTCAAAATGCTTCATATAGCAGAAGACGGGCACCGGAGACCTGCCAGGGGCCCACAAGCTCTGGGGGCGCGCCCTGGGGGTATGGCTCGCCCCCAGGCTTGTGGCCACCTGGTGGGTCCCCTCTGGTAGTTTCTTCGCCCAATAATTAGTATATATTCCAAAATAATTCGCCGTAAATTTTCAAGACTTTTGCAGTTGTGTAGAATAGGTATCTCAGATTTGCTCCTTTCCGGTCCAGAATTTCAGCTGTCGGCATTCTCCCTCTTCATGTAAATCTTGTAAAATAAGAGAGAAAAGGCATAAGTATTGTACCATAATGTGAAATAATAGTCCATAATGCAATAAATATGGATATAAAAACATGATGCAAAATGGACGTCTCAACTCCCCCAAGCTTAGACCTCGCTTGTCCTCAAGCAAAAGTAGAGATCGATAATCATGTCCACATGTTTTGAGATAGAGGTGTCGATAAAATAAAATACGGACATGAGGCATCATGATCAATCATCTTTGGAACAACAACATATTGTGATATAACTTCTCATGATAAAGTGATAATCCGTTCACAGGGTAAAGTATGAATCAAAAACTTTATTGAAAACCAACAAACTATGATCTCAGTCATTGAAGCAATTGCGATTTATCGTAACATCCGAAAGAGCCAATATAAGAGCTTGTCTAGCAAGTCCACATACTCAATCATCTTTTAGTCTTTCATAATAGCTAACACTCACGCGATACTTATGAGATCAAAGCCTCAATCGGACACAGAGAAAGATAGGGGCTTATAACTTTGCCTCCCAACCTTTTACCTCAAGGGTAATGTCAACAATAATAATTTATGATCACCTACATCTGAGTAGATATATGTGTCTAGATTTTTCCCCAACACATGACGCTTGCCAAAAGAAAAAGGCGGAATATAAGGAATAGTGTGGATCACCATGACTCTTGCATAAGGGTAAGTAATAAAAAGTAAAAGATAGGCCCTTCGCAGAGGGAAGTAGAGGTTGTCATGCTCTTTTTGGTTGGATGCACAAAATCTTAATGCAACGGAACGTCACTTTATATTGCCGCTTGAGATATAAAACTTTATTATGCAGTCCGTCGCTGTTATTTCTTCCCCATCACAAGTTCTTATAAAGTTTATTTTCCTCACACTAATAGATCATACATATTTAAAGAGCAATTTTTATTGCTTGCACGGATGACAACTGACTTGAAGGATCTTACTCAATCCATAGGTGGGTATAGTTGACTCTCAAGGCAAAATTGGGTTAAGGGTATTTGGATGCACAAGTAGCATCTCTACTTGGTGCGGAATTTTTGGCTAGTATGAGGTGGAAGCAAGCGTCACATGTTAGAGGATCCATGACCATATAACTTCTATTCGGAAATAAGCAAACATAACTCATTATGTTGTCTTCCTTGTCCAACATCGACTTCTTAGCATATAATTTTTTAATGAGTGCTCACAATCATAAAAGATGTCCAAGATAATATATTTATATGTGAACATCTCTTTCTTTATTAGTTACTTTTAATTGTAACAATGACCGAAACTATGTTTGTCAACCCACAACAAGTTGAAGGAAATATGCCCCAGAGGCAATAATAAAGTTGTTATTTTATACTACCTTATTCATGATAAAGGTTTATTATCATGCTAGAATTGTATTGATAGGAAACCTTAATACATGTGTGAATACATAAACAAACAACGTGTCCCTAGTAAACCTCTAGTAGACTAGCTCGTTGATCAAAGATGGTTAAGATAACGGGATCACATCATTAGGAGAAAGATGTGATGGACAAGACCCATTCGTTAGCTTAGAATAATGATCGTTCAGTTTATTGCTATTGCTTTCTTCATGTCAAATACATATTCCTCTGACTATGAGATTATGCAACTCCTGGATACCGGAGGAATACCTTGTTTTCTATCAAACATCACAATGTAACTGGGTGATTATAAACATGCTCTACAGGTATCTCTGAAGGTGTTTGTTGAGTTGGCATAGATCGATATTAGGATTTGTCACTCCGAGCATCAAAGAGGTATCTCTGGGCCCTCTCGGTAATACACATCATAAGCTTGCAAGAAAATGACTAAGGAGTTAGTCACGAGGTGATGTATTATGAAACGAGTAAAGAGACTCGCCGGTAATGAGATTGAACTAGTTATGAAGATACCAATGATCGAATCTCGGGCAAGTAACATATTGATGGATAAAGGGAATTATGTATGTTGTCATAACGGTCCGACCGATAAAGATCTTCATGGAATATGTAGGAGCCAATATGGGCATCCAGGTTACGCTATTGGTTATTGACTAGAGAGATGTCTCGGTCATGTCTACATTGTTCTCGAACCCGTAGGGTCCGCACACTTAATGTTCGATGACGATATAGTATTATATGAGTTATGTGATTCGGTGGCCGAATGTTGTTCGGAGTCCCGGGTGAGATCACGGACATGACGAGGAGTCTCAAAATAGTCAAGAGGTAAATATTGATATATATATATATATATATATATATATATATATATATATAGGACGATTCAGACACCGGAAGTGTTCCGAAGGGTATTGGGTACTTATCGGGTCACTAGAAGGTGTTCCGGGCACCCCCGGCAAAAGATATGGGCCTTATGGGCCAAGAGGGGAAACGCACCAGCCACAAGGGGCTGGTGCGCTCCCCATATGGGCCAGCCTAGGAGGAGAAGGAAAGAGGGGAAGGGAAAGGAAAGAGTGGGATAGGATTCCCCCTTCCTTCCCTCTCCCCCTCTTTCCTCCTCCTTCGACAAATATGGCAGGGGGCGCGGCCAAGGGCAGGAGCCCAAGTAGGATTCGGACCTACTTGGGGCGCCCCTTGGCCTCTCCCCTCTCGCTCCCACCTTTATATATGGGGGGGGGTACCTAGGACATCCCAGACAATTGTTTAGCCGTGTGCGGCACCCCCTCCACCGTTTACACCTCAGGTCATATTTTCGTAGTGCTTAGGCGAAGCCCTGCGAGGTGTAGGGAAACGTAGCATGCAATTTCAAAAAAATTCCTACGCTCACGCATGATCTATCTAGAAGATTCATAGCAACGAGAGGGGGAGAGTGTGTCCACGTACCCTCATAGACCAAAAGAGGAAGCGTTTGACAATGCGGTTGATGTAGTCGAACTTCTTCTCATTCCGACCAATCAAGCATTGAACGTACGACACCTCCGAGTTTTGCACACGTTCAGCTCGATGACGTCCCTCGAACTCATGATCCATCATATTGTCAAGCGAGAGTTCTGTCAACACGACGGCGTGGTTACGGTGATGGTGAAGCACTACAAAAAAATACACTTCCGTGATGATACGTGTTTGTCACAGTAGGTCACGTTTTCTGTCGTGCATGTACATCCATGACGATTTTATGACAGAATCAAGATAGTCATACCTGTGCTGTCGTAGAAGTGTTCCATGACATTACGAAAATTATCATCATGGAAGTGTCCACTTCCATGACGATAAATCGCGCGTCATAGAAGTGCTTTCGTCAAGGGTGACCGACACATGGCATCCACCGTAACGGAACACCGTTAAGCTATCGGCTCTGGTTTTGGATCCGATAACCCATTAACAGCCCCGACTAATGGGGATTTTCCACGTGTAAAATCATCATTGGCTGGAGGAAACACGTGTCGACTCACCGTCGGGACAGATGTCATCCACTCATTGGACAAAAGGTGCCTATGATACGTCGACACGTGGCACGGCCCACCAGAGGCCCATTCCTGTGAAAAGGCTGGCCCGTTTGACTTGGTCAAAAGGTGGCGGGCCGGCCCACTGAAAGCCTATTAACGACATGTTGCATATAGCCCATTTACAGCCCGCTAACCCAGGGCCCATTACGACCTATCCAAATTAGGCCCAACAGTGTCATATGGGCCGTCCAATATGATTCCAGCCCATTTTAACTTCCGGCCCATGTATGGCCCATGACGTCTTTCGACCCATATGAGGCCCTTTGTAACTCTTGGCCCATTAACGACGCGTGGTGTAACTGGCCTATAATGAATAGTGTATCACCATATACCCATTAACAACCCATTGTTCCATTGGGCCATTTCCAGCCCATGTTATCTTTCGGCCTTCTCAGGGCCCATTTATTCTTGGGCTCATTTCCAGCATTCGGTTACTTATGGCCCGTTACTATCATTTTCTGCTTGTGGGCCAAATTCAATCCGTTATTACAGTCGGCCCGTTTGTGGCCTGTTAATAGGTTGGGCCGTTTCCATAGCGTCATGAAATACGGCCTATTAACGACGACCCATTATGGTCGGCCCATGAACGGACGATTCCAACTCTAGCCTGTTTACGACCATAATGCGGTCTGTTATTGGCCCATGTTTGGCCAATCGATCATACAACCCATATAAGGCCCATTGATGATACGGCCCGTAGAAGGCCCATTGTGTCTATGGCCCGTAGAAGGCCCATTATTTCTACGGCCGGTAGGAGGCCCAGTGTCACTACAGTAAATATGTAGCCCATGGTTATTGTGGCCTAGTTTTAAAAAATAGGTTATTGCGGCCACTAGTAAACCGCGGAAAAAGGACTACACTGACTACAAGCAAACAAATAAACAAGACAACAAGGAAATAAATAAGCAAGCAACTTACGCTAGGCTATCACGGCTATTACACATATTACATCCACTGGGCATCAAAGTTCGCCACCAGTGCAAATATAGGGAACAAAACAGCATATCATATACACTGGTTGTCAAAGTTGGCGACCAGCGCAAATAAATGCCGCAGCAAAACAAATCCAGAACTGAAACCACTTCAGAAGATCTCAAGAAACAATATCCTGGGTACCCATAATGCTAGAAAGATGCTTAGCAAGCTTATTAACTTTCTCTTGTTTGGCGCTTAAATCCCCCAGCACTTGCTGTTGCACCAGGAAGTATGCATCTGAATTCTGTAGGGACTTCCTCAGTCCTTCAGCCTTCTGTCGCAGCACATCTGATTGATGTCTTTCAACTTGAAGTTGAGACTCAAGAAGACGAACTAATTTAGGCAGCGAGTTCGAAGAGCTTGTGCCAGCCGTAGTGGCCAGTAACTCGAACACTACATCAAGACATGACTTTTGGGTTCTGTCACTGTCGTCAAGATAGTTTTTATCAACTTTCTTGGAGACAAACAGGGATGTCTCACTCTCTTGAACCTTATCTGCATTACTTCCTTTACCATTGCATTATGGGGTACTGTTCTCCAATATTTTGTCCGCATTCTAAAAGAGAAACAAGCAGACATGTCACAGGTTTACCATGTTGTATATGAAACTCATTTTGGTAAATGAGTTCAGTAGTAAAGTGGACATGATAACAACATGAAACAAACATATATCTATGTACCATGGTCACTTTATGGTCTATATCATTCTAGTTTTTGTTGCCAAATCAAGATAGAGACACAGTTCAAATAATATTTGTTCAAGACAAATCAGAATAGACAGAATATAAGTGTGGGAAACTATAGAGCAATAACAACACTTGTAATGTGCATGACATGAGAACATAATTGTTTATTTAATTGAAACTGAAATCAACATAGAGCAGGTTACAACAGCAAACCAGTTGAAGAAACAGGTTTAAAACATACCCGTTGCACCATTGGAGTTTCAATTCCATCCTTCAAATTTGAAAATAGTGGGTATGAGTAAATACAGTAATGCAAGAGCAAAGGAATATGAACCATAGCTATAGAACCTGAGCTAAGAACAAATCTTCTTCTCCTTTAAGCATTGAGTTGGGATTCAGAGTGGTGGTCCTCGTGATTTGGGCACTGTAGTTCCCTTACTAACTGCTCGTGTTTGGGTGCTCTGTGGTGGAGACGGTGCTGTGTCAACTGGAACTGGGTTACTATCTTCCGAGGATGGGGTTAGTAGGGGTGTAGCCGGTTCTCTGTCCAAGTGGGTAGGGGTACAATCTGCGAGAGTCTGGGTTATGTGTGGTGGATCTGGTCCTTGGGAAAGTACAACCGTGGTTCTATCTACATCAACTGGTAGCACTATCTTTTCTGAAGACCGTGTTGTTACTCCCTTAGATACTGCCATCACCCTCTCCAATTCAAATGGCTAATAAACAAGAAAAGTAATTGAAAGTACAGACAATGTATGATAGACAGGTGCAATGGATAGTGGGGAATAAAAGAGGGCATGAAATAATTCTCATTTATGTTGTCTAACCAAACAGGATATCATGGCACAATTTCACATATATGATGGCTAACTAAACATGATAGCATGACACAATTTCACATTATGATGGCTAACTAAAAAAGATGGAAAGAACTAGTTCAAAATATGATAACTATGTAAACAGGATGACATGATATAACTATATAATGTGTTTATTAAATAGGTTGGCATGCCATAATTCACATACATTCACAGATAGAATGCCATAATTCAAAATATGATGACTGTAAACACTAAACAAGATGAGATGATATAACTATATGATGTCTTTATTAAATGGATTGCCATGCCATAATTCAGATAGATGATGTGTATGTACTATGTAAACATAATGGCATGATATAATTCAAATATATGATTTATATAGTAAGCAAGTAAGAAGATGGCAATCCATATATGATGTAAAAACTAAGCAATGCAAGACAACATGCATGACATGGGTAATATAACCCTGCCAAGTTTGAGCATAGACCTCAGGGGGGAAATAGGACTGTTCATCAGTCTCTGAATCCTCCTCTGAGGAGCTCTCTACAACCAGCAAGATGTCTGCTTTAGCAGGTAGCATTGTCTGCTCTGAATACCATGTTTTCACTCCATATACTTCCATCACCGCTTCAAATGGCTGATGCACAAGAAGAGTAGTTGAATATACAAACGTTGTTGACAAATGGAACACGTAATACAAAAAAAATGATAGCATGATATAACTCACATACATGATGATTGGCTAAACAACATGGCATTGCATAATTCACATATATAATGCCTTTGCAACAAGATAGCATTTCATAATTCACATATATAATGTCTTGCAACAAGATGGCAATGCATAATTCACATATATGGTAATTAGACACTGAACAGGTGGCATTCACACAAATCATGTCTAAACTAATCAAATGACATAGCAATGCAAGACACTATACACACGATATGAGAAACATAACCCTGCCAAGTTAGAGCATACACCTCAGGGGGGGGGGGGAAATAGGACTGGTCATCTGTCTCTGAATCCTCCTCTGAGGAGCTATCCGTAACCAGCGAGATATGCACTTCGTCAGATAGCATAGTCTGCTCTGAAGACCTTGTTTTCACTCCAGAATTTTCCATCACCGTGTCAAATGGCTGATGCACACGAAGAGCAGTTGAATGTACTAACATTGTTGACAAATGTAATACATAACAAAAAAAGGATGGCTTGATATAATTTACATATAAGATGACTGGCTAAACAAGATGGCGTTGCATAATTCACATAAATGATGAATAAACTAAACAGACGACATTCACACAAAGGATGTCTAAACTAAGCAGATGACATATTTGATGTATAAAGTAAGCAATGCAAGGCACCATATGCATGATATAACCAACATCAGCATGCCAAGTCAGAGCAAAGACCTCAGGGGGTAAATAGGAGTGGTCTTCTCCTTCTGAATCCCCCTCAGAATAGATATCTTCCTCTCGATTACAATCCGAATGGAGAGGCATCCTTTGTGCCTACCATGGAGAGGCATCTGCATGAAATTTTATTGCCACACAAGGCTCGTCTCTTTTGCTCTACATGTTTAGTTCCATTGTTTACAATAACTATCATGCATAGGAATAAAACATAGTGAGATTATGTAAGGAGTGCATGCAGAAATCCAGAGTGATGGTAGCAACCTATGGATAGACCCAAAACCAATAATAGCAGGCAGATAATGGCTTCAGTTAAAAAATACACATAATGGCTTCTTTACTGTTTGTTTCCCACCCAACATGAAACTCATAGTAGACACTGGAGATTAACCAGATAGTAGATATATACTATTGATTGCGGCCCCGATATGTACCCCACAACCATTTAAAAACTCAAGTTTGACCAGTAGTTTGGAGCTGACTCAGAGTCTAATCAATGAACAGGATGATAAAGTAGCATGTAATATTAAGCGATGCATAACGTAAGCAGACACGAAAGAGTGCGACCTCTCTTGCGGACCCGTGTAGTCCTCGAGGTCATCTGCTCGGTTGATGATGGTAATGCATTTTTCATGGCTGCTGACGGCGGGGAAGAAGATTTGAGGCAGCGAAAGACAGTCTGGAGGCCGGATCCCTACTGTGCTGGACCCTTCTGTCGTTGGAGCAACTGAGCTGGGGTGGATGATGGCGCAGCAGGAGCGGGACAAACCGTGCAAGGTTTTCTTTGACAACTATCTATAAGAGAAGTAATTCTGTAAGGGCTCGCTTGAATTGGAGGATTCCAACAATGCAGGGATAGGAAATAGACATGAATAGGATAGGAATGCACGTGCAAAACAGAGAATTTAAAAACACAGGATTTCTGCCAATCTGGGTGTTTGATTCACAAGAATTAGAAGATCACAAAATGCAAAGAAGCATGGTTAGATTAAGTCAAACCACAAGAAAATGTACGGTTATAATGCTATTATGCTACTATCTCTTAGTCTTGTGCTTCATGAATAGGAATTTGGAAAGGAGAACAAGTGAAAATTAAAATTCCTACGTTTTTTCTTTCAAGGAGACACTAAAGGAAAAATCCTACAGTTTTCCTTTGCTCCATTCCTTTGAACCAAATTCATGAATAGTAGTACCATAGGAAACTTTCCTATTCCTATGTTTTTCATTCACTTTTCCTTTCAAGCACTGGCGATTCTAGTAGGCAGGCTTGAGCAAGGAAAAGCCTACACTAAAAAAATGTTTTTGTGCCACTTCTATTACTTTGGACCCAGGCCACTGCCCTACTAGCTCAACTCCCAGGGCCATCGACAAATGCACAGCTCGAACGCACAGAGTTAAATAATGATGGCGTTCAAGAGAGTCCATCACGGATAGCTAAGTTGCCTGGGACCTCATTGCTTGTCATATAGTAGGATAAAATAATCGTATTTCCCATTACTACGAGTGCTCAGTGTACAATATATATAACATGTAGAGTAAAAAAGAGATGCAACGAGTGTACAACCTCTTTGGCGAAGACATGTCGATCTCAGCATGATTGGGTTGGCCGGTGAGGATGCTCCGGCTGACTTGGCTGTCGGAGGAGGGGAAGAAGATCTTAGGCATCTAGAGATGGAGCCCGAGGTACTGCTCCGCTGTGATGGAGAGTTTCATCACTGGAGCAGCTCCGGTGAGTTGTACGATGCCGAGGCTGAAGCAGGAAAAGAGAGACAACGTTAACCTGAGTGGAATTCTAATAGCATCTCCAATAGATGACGTAAAATACATAACCACAAAGTGCTAGATGTAAAATACACCAGCCGCTCATCTCTGAACTTAACTATCGAAACTGAATTTAACTGTCAAAACTGAACTTAACTGTCGAAACTGAATTTTGCTGTCAAAACTGAATTTTACTGTCGAAACTGAATGCACTAGCAAGGTGAGGCTACACGTCAGTCGAATGACTTTTTCATCTCTGGTCAGTCGATTTTGCAGCCGTTGGATACAAAATAAGGGCCTGCAGTTCATCTTCAACCTCCACCCCTTGAGCCACTAGCCCCCACCAGCCAAACAGCCGCCCCGCCTGCCCCAAAAACACTCCCCACCGCTGTTCCACCACCGCCCCGGCCATCCCTCTAGGGCCCCCCGTGCCGAGCTTTTTCTCCGGCGATCCCCATGCCACCGCCCCACCACCGCCGGCGACCACTGCCCCCACCCTGAACCCTAAGATAGATAGTGGGGTACCGCTCCGGCGAGCCCCCCTCCCTGCTGCGGCTGGTTCTTCCTTAACTCCGGCGAGCCCCCACACCCCCTTAAAATCGACTAACCCAAAAGTCGATTCAGTTGACTGATGTGTAGCTAAATCGGAGCAGCATCTCAAGCAAGAGCAAGAGCGAGAGCAGCAGCGCGAGCAAGAGCAATAGCAAGAGCAGACCAGGCAGGGGACCGAGAGCAAGAGCAGACCAGGCAGGGGACTGAGAGCAAGAGCAGAGCAGTAGCGCGAGCGAGAGCTAAAGTAGTAGCAGCTCCTACTAATGTGGACGTCGCCGCCGAGGGAGCAACACCGTGGAGGAAGTGGCCAGTGACGCTGTCGTGGATGGAGCCGTGCCGTGTCGGCTCGGGACCGAGCGCCGGCAGCACCGTGAGATCTAATCAAGAAGAAAATGCGGCGATTAGTGTACAACATCTTTGGTGGCGCCGATTAGGCCGCAGCTTCATCCGAGGAAACGGTGATCATGATGCTCTTCCGGTGGTGCAGGTGAAGACGGTGGTGTGGGAATGGAGGTGGCGTCAAAGACGAGAGGAACATTGGGGCAGCTCCTTGGAGGTGGAGGACAGGGTGGCTGAACCGGCGGGACGACCAGATCAACGACGGATCCTCATCCGGTACGATGGACGAGGAACGTCGAGGTGTTGCTGTGGACGACATCGTCGGGGAAGAGGCTCCGGCTGGGTGGAGGACGGAGGAGGGTGTGGGGCTTCGCAGGTTTTCCCGGCCTCGGTGTACGAATGGGTGGGCGGATGGGATGGGAGTGGGGAACCATGGCTAAGGGACGCGCTTGTCGGAAATGTGGGGTAAGTTACGAAAGTACCCCCACCGATTTGAGGCGGTTCTTTCGGTTCAGGGGTATCACGGGCATTTCGCGTGTCGGGATTTCACAGGAGGTAGTAGTTTTCGCGGGCATTGTAATTTTGGAATAGCAAGGCGCGGGTTGAGATGGAGGGTGTTGTCGGAGCACTACGAGACAAAGATGTATCTTAAATATTTCGGACTAACAAGGCGCGGGTTGAAATTTTCGGACAAGCCTAATGTGTACTGTACCAAATCAATTTGCACTACAAATGTCATCCAAAACATTGAATTCATGTTATGTTCAATTAAATTATTTCGCTACGTGTATAATGCATGCAACCTACTACTCAAATGAACGTCTTAGTGCATTCCAAATGTATATACTACCGCTTCAACATGAACTAAATTTTAATTCGTTTCTCTATTTGAATAAGATCTACAGTAATGATTGTTGTGAAGTCAAAGCATTTGAATTCGTTTCTCTGTTTTAATAAGATCTACAATCATCATTATTGTCAAGTTAAACCATTGTTTGTGTATTATCTTCACATCACACCACATGATTAGTCTCGAGTTACATATGAACTATGTGCACTATATGAACTCGAACTCGATTTTTTGAATCCACTTTATGTTGATTTCAAATCACATCACATTCTAGCTCTAGCTAGATCTTCATAATCTAAACCATGTCTCATATGTATAATGTGTTTATCACATTATGTATGGTGCCCCGCCCCCTACGTCTACAAGTATTTAGATGTGAGTTGCAAACACCACACATTACCACAAATTCAAATAAAATGTGACAATGTTCGATATATAATATTGTTTAGATTGTTCGGTATTTAGTTGTAAGCTGCAAATGCCACACATTATCACAAATTCAAATAAAATGTGAGATTGTTCGATGTATAGTATGGTTTAGATTGTTCGACATTTAGCTGTGAGTTGCAAACGCCATGCATTATCACATTATGGTATAAAATGTGCAAAACCACAGCACGCGTATCACCGCTATATTCATGCATGCATATGTTTAAAACACTATGATCTCCTATTCAAATATATGAATCCACTTTCATATCAAATTATGATATTTGTTAGTCTCTTACACCCACACAATCCTCTAACCTTTGTAGCTACCACTAACTTTCTCTCGTGCATGCACACGCCCTCCTCGCCCTCCCCCTCACTCAGCATTCTATCCATCACGCACATTCATTTTTTTATTTACGTCATTCTCCCAGAGTCTCCACAACTCCTTTCTGACACACACCGATCGATAAACCTCTCCAGCAATGTCTTCGTACAACATATACACGCACCTTCAAGCTCCTCCTTTATGTGTCCTTGCCTCATGTCTCTCATACGGTCCCTAAAAGTGCAACTATCCCTGGGTGGTTTTGGTAATTCCTAACAACATATAGCTCACTGAGCTAATGCTATTTCAATATAAATATTTCAGGAAAGCTCAATGTGTGGGATGGCATGGATGAGAAACGTGGACCCCTCAAAATGCTAAGGACAAAAGTATTGGCTCAAGCTCAAAGCACAAGACTCTACATTTTTCATTTTAGTGATCCAAGATCACATTGAGTCCATAGGAAAATCCAATACTATCAAGAGGGGGTGAGGTGTTACTTAATGAGTTTCTTACTCAAAGTGCTTAGTGATATGCTCCAAATACCCTGAACTACTTTCTCACATCCACATTTGTCCTAAACCAAAAGTCAAACTCGGCCCCACCGAAACTTTATATCCGGCGTCACTGAGTTCAGTTGACATAGCCATTGCCAAAAACCCTAGTCTTTTCGGTCTCACCGATAGGGATCTCGGTCTCACAGAGATGGGATTGTAATCTCTCTGTTTCCCTTCATAACGTTTCGGTCAAACCGAGATGAGCGATCGGTCCCACCGAGATTGCAATGCAAACTCTCTGCTTCCCTTTCGTAACGTTTCGGTCCAACCAAGATGAGCGAATCAGTCCCACCGAGTTTGCCTGACCAACTCTCTGTTTGTCCATTACCAAAATCAGTCTCACCGAGTTTGTGTAATCGGTCTCACCGAGATTACGTTATGCCCTAACCCTAATCATATCGGTCCCACCGAGTTGACATGTAGGTCCCACCAAAATGCCTAACGGTCACATTGTGAACTAAATCGGTCTGACCAAGTTTCACGATTCGGTCCCACTGAGTTTGGTAAATTGTGTGTAACGGTTAGATTTTGTGTGGAGGCTATATATACCCCTCCATCCACTCTTCATTCATGGAGAGAGCCATTAGAACATGCCTACACTCCCAACATACATTTTCTGAGAGAGAACCACCTACACTTGTGTTGAGGTCAAGATATTGCATTCCTACCACATAAATCTTGATCTCTAGCCTTCCCCAAGTTGCTTTCCACTCAGATCTTCTTTCCACCAAAGCCAAATCCTGTGAGAGAGAGTTGAGTGTTGGGTAGACTATCATTTGAAGCACAAGAGCAAGGAGTTCATCATTAACACACCATTTAATTGTTACCTCTTGGAGAGTGGTGTCTCTTAGATTGGCTAGGTGTCACTTGGGAGCCTCCGACAAGATTGTGGAGTTGAACCAAGGAGTTTGTAAGGGCAAGGAGATCGCCTACTTCGTGAAGATCTACCCGAGTGAGGAAAGTCCTTCGTGGGCGATGGCCATGGTGGGATAGACAAGGTTGCTTCTTCGTGGACCCTTCGTGGGTGGAGCCCTCCATGGACTCGCGCAACCGTTACCCTTCGTGGGTTGAAGTCTCCATCAACGTGGATGTACGATAGCACCACCTATCGGAACCACGGATAAAAAATCTCCGTGTCAACATTGCGTTTGCTTCCTCAAACTCCTCCCTTTACCTTCATATGCAATTATTTTACATTCTGCTGCTATAGTCTTAGAATTGCATGTGTAGGTTGATTGCTTGACTTGTGCTAAGTTGCTAAAATCTGCCAAGAACTAAAATTGGGAAAAGGCTAGATTTTTATTTGGTCAAGTAGTCTAATCACCCCCCTCTAGACATACTTTCGATCCTACAGTCCCACACACATGTAAACTCTCTTCCCTCTTTTCATCGATCTCACAACCGCACACTCCTACCCCTATCTAGCTAGTAGTTGGGCCTCTCGCACCACCTCCTAGCTCCATTCTCTCTGTTTATCCGTCTTGTTGGGCCTTATTTGCCTCTAACAAATGGACGTACACCGACCGATCTCCCGCTATACATATAGCTAGCTAGGTCCTTATAACTTGTTTCCCCCCACGCGTCGATTGATCTACCTCATTAGTTATGTCTCTTCCTTCCTCCGACAAACAACAATTGATCTAGTGATCTAGTTAGGTTTGCTTACCAAACACATGGTTCCCTTCGTCATCCATGGATGCATCCCGACAGATCTATCATGCACAGGCACACACAGAAACACATCCCCAATCTTATAGATAATATTGCAGTTCCACCCTCAGTTTGTCTAGTAGGCCTCTCCCACCATCTTCGAGAAGCAACTCCATCACCCATCCAACACTCTACCCCTCTTCTCTCTCTCTCTCTCTCTCTCTCTCTCTCTCTGTCCCATCCTATTTACCGTCCTTCAGTTACGTATGGATGTTGACCGATCTCCCTCAAGGCATAGCTGGGTCTCTCCTTCTCAACACATATACGAGTCATTCTACCTCTATAGTTAGGCCTCTGCCTACCCCCCACCCCCTCCCCCCCACACACCGATACATCGAGCACACTAGTCATGTCTCCCTGCCACACACAAACTTGACCTGTGCCCTCTGACGTTTTGGTAGGTCAGTCGCCCTATATCTTTGACTTGCACACACACACAATTTCGAT
>NC_057798.1:667329820-667347111 GCF_018294505.1 Triticum aestivum | reverse complement strand
AACGCAGTTTGTATCTCTCACACACACCCACGTAGGTGGGGGACGTGCATGAAGAGAAGAGGTGCATGCACGGCGCACGTACTCCCGTATCTTTCCCAACCACACCCATGCGGGTACACGATGGAGCTCATTTCTGTACGAAAAGGCAGCCCACGTGATAATTTGGCACGTGTACTGGTTGTCCACTTGGTGGAGGAAGGATCGTCTACCATGGGTGAACAAACAAATTGCGACTTGACGCGTTATGTTACAAAAGAGGCAAACCATGTGGGGCCTACCTTAGAGGCAAGGCTCTATACACTGGAGTACTTTTGATGTGTCTCGTCAACTTGCAGAACAAGGAGAAGTTTGCTTAGTACGCCTTATCCCCCACCCACGGGCGCGGTGGCTCGCAGGATGAGGTGAAGCTTGCTTACTAGTAGTAGTATTGTACGCCTTACGCCCGCTCCCTCGCCCACACGCGCGGTGGCTCGCGGGACGAGGAGAAAATTTTACTAGTCCCTTTGTTTACTCCTCGTCCCTACTACCTTGGTTAGACAGATTATCATATTGTTTGGAATATATATGTCTTTTAGTAGATTTCAATATGAACTACTAGTACATACTCCAAACACTAATGTATATACACGTATTTTAGAGTATAGATTCACTCATTTTTCTCCGTATGTGGTCCATATTGAGGCCCTGTTTGGTCCATAAGTCCTAGGACTTTTTCTAGTCCCAACTAAAAAGTCCCTACTCCTTAAAAAGTCCCTCCCTATTTTTTTCAGGGACTAAAAAGTCCCTGGTCCCTCCCTAGAGGTTATTGAATGACCATGTTACCCCTAGTATACAGAAAAATAACAGCCAAACAACACCATGGGGCGGCAGGGCAATGGGTGTAGGGAGGGGCATTGTTGGAAAACTCCCAAAAAAGACTCTCCTTGAGAGCCTTCTTCATTAAGTCCCAAAAAGCAAGTTTTAGTCCCTAGTAGTCCCTCCTATTTGGTTAAAAAGTCTCTAAGAGGGACTTTTTCTTGTCCCTACACTAAAAAGTCCCTGGAAACCAACACCCCCTAAAACGGACGTAATAGTATGCACTCTCCCTCACCCCGTGACCCTCGCCCACGTGGTGGAAGTGCAACAATTCATTCGGTCTCATATAGCTAGAACGATATATACTGCAGTAATTCATTCGGTCAATCGCAAGGCTTATATATACGTGCAACAATTCATTCGGTCTCATATAGCTCGACTTGCCGAAGAGGCGAAGAGTCAATCGCAAGGCTAATATTTTGGAGATGCCAAGCGCAAGGTTGTAGGAGAACGAGTAGTAGGTGCCGCGTCATTTATAAATAAAGTTTTTTTCTTCAGTGGCACATACGCAATATGATAGGTTCATATGGAGAGAAAAGGAAACCACTCCACTATATACATAGTCAGGATGGGCCAACCTACACGGTTGCTTGCTGGGGTTGCTCTCTTCACACTCTCTCGCACAAAACGATTGTGGCCACATCTCTAACATCCCGGCGGATCACGTCCTCCGGGGGAAGGGGTGGATGCTTAGTGTAGATGCGGTCGCTGTCGCCGACGGTGAAAACCCACTGTCGGCACGTCCCGATCAGGGGTCCCCGCCGTTCTCTCTCACAAAGACGGTGAGGTTGCCTTCGTCCCTTGATCACTGCTGTGACGTGGGTAGTTGCCGCCTCCCGCTGCCTTCCTCAAGGTTGAGCTACATCCCGACATCCCTCAGGTACAACCCCCTTTACAGCCAGCTTGCACCACTGCTCCAGCTGCCCACATCACTCCATGTGGATATTTCTCTACTTCTTTGCCCCGCGCATACCTCTACTGGCTTCTACGTACTGTATTTGTGATGAGTTTATGTCTCATCAACTAGTCCCAGTAATCTTATTCTAATCACGCTTCTTCAATTTCTTTGCCATAGGGATGTTCATCTCGATTTTGGTGAAACTGCACAAAATGATCCGATGGTCAAAAGGTTGCAAACTTCATTTCTTAGGAAGCTCGAACGTTGCCAGCAAATTGAAGCCTGGTTAGATTTTACGGTTCAAGGGCTAGGGACTGCATGGATCATTTTTTCTTTAGCTGCCTCTGTTCCAAAATAAGTGTCAACTTTAGTAGTAGTACAACTTTGTACTAATGTTTGCATAAAGTTGAGACACTTATTTTGGAACGGTGGGAGTACATATTTGCTATGATTTGTCAATCATTGAGATGCAATAGCATGCATGTTAGTCTCCTTTGTATTTGATGAAATGTTGCAACGGGCAACCTTGGACACAAGATGCATGTAACAGAAGCTGGAAGCTTCATAGCATTGTACAAATTTATCTCGCTGATAAATTACAGTACGTACTATACTAGTACTTCCCCCGTTCCTAAATATAAGTCTTTGTAGAGATTTCACCATGAACCACATGCGAATGTATATGGATGCATTTTAAGTGTAGATTCATTTATTTTGGTCCGTATGTAGTCCACCTAGTGGAATCTCTACAAAGACTTATATTAGGAATGGAGGGAGTACTATGTAAAGAATTAGGTGTCGCACGGTGTCCAGAAAAATATGGTGATAGTGTGAGGTGGGCCATGTAATCACTGAGCCTGCATGTTTTCACTACTCTTGCACTCCTCCGCTGTAAGAATGGAGAAAATTGTAATCTAGTAGTACCTCCTTTCGCCGAAAGTATGGGACATCCAACAGTCCTACCACCTTAGTAATAATGACCAATGAGCCGTCAAATCACATAGACCCAGCAGTAAGTTGGACGGACTAAGCAACCATCACTCTTGAACCCGCCTCTCCCTTCAACGCAGGCGCCAGCGAGAGGTCGCGTCCGCTCTGCCCGGGTATGAATGCGGCACCGATTCTTTGGAGCGGTGCTGACCGTTTCGGGCGGGAAGCGCGCGTGGGTGATGGAGGGTCTTTGGGTGGGCCAGGCTGGTCAGGAGTGGGCGTGGCAGCTGTCCGCCTGTCCCTACCGGACGCTCGGAAACGAGACGATGCACCGACTCTCGCGGCTAAAATCATACACGACACACCATATCTCTGTAGGAGTAGGTCGATCTGTCGCTCTCTCTAACACACACATGCTGTTAAACACACACACACACACACATGCACACACACGCACACACACACAGGTTCATAGAATAAGAAAATCGTGCGAGTGCGAAGCCACAGGAAGTGAGATACAAATGGAGTACGTACAGGAAGAGAAGAGGTGACGAATATTCCATCAAACCTGGATTGAGGAGTAGTACTCCCTCCGTCTAGGTGTTAAGTCATCTTACAAAAATCAGATATTCCCAAAATGTTTAGGCGTCGTCCATTAACTTCGCATCTCAATCCCCTCCTGGCCTCGTTGCTAGCGAGCATTGTTACTTAGGTAGCGTTTGGATCCTTAGAAAGAATGACTTATAGCATAGCCGGGCAAGGTTAGGCATTTGGAACTGTTAAAATATGTTAGCTTTTGTGGGCCAGCTAGCTTGCGTGGGCTAGAAAAACCTTGCTAGCTCAGGAGAACCAGATCGGCTCGCTTCCGACGGCAAACTTCACGTAGTAGTAACATAGACTAGTAACATATGCTTGTTACTAGTCCAAGTTACTCACCACTATGACCAGCCTAAGCAATGTAACCAAACGCTCCTTACTCTGCCTTGTTATCTCCCCCATAAACCCAATGCATGGAGCGCAACTACGCGTTGACCAGTTAAGAAATCAAAGTCGGCTTGCATGCGAGTTAATACGTGGCCCTGCATGGTAGCTAAAACGACATCTCTTAGTTGTTTGGTTTAATTGGTGCGTTTAGAGACAGAAACCAGGCTTTGATTGGAGGAATGACCGGTCAAGTTTCTCCTTCTCCTCCAATCTACTTGCACCTTGGTCCCGCTGCACCTTCTAACATGACTTATTACACCTAGACGGAGGGAGTAGTACGAGATACGGTGGCACACTGACTTAGGTCGAATACAAGTGCCCAAAATTGTGTGCATGTTATAATAAGGATTCACTTAAAATAGTACGCGAGTGAATAGAGGGATCAATTGGACAGTGTTGCTGAGCAGTAGCGAGATGTGTGAGGTAAGATACACCGCTGGCACTTTTAATTTTTCTTATTAATTTGTTTGTTTCACCCTCTGACTGGTGGGACCCAACGTACTACGTGGAGAGAGGTAAGGTGACTAAGGCTACATTATTTCTGCACCACTTTGGATAGTCTTACCACCAAAGCCACATGACATGATTATGATTTAAATCCCAATGACTCCCACACACAAAAAAACACGACATGCTTTTCACACGAATGCATGAATGTATAAGAGGTTATTTTCCTCTCGTTGAACATAACGGGAGGGTTGTGTAGCTGGATAGCCTGTTTGGTTATCAAACATGAGGTCTCCGGTTCGATAACTACACTTGAGCATAATTCGTGCAAGGAGGATTCTTTGACTGGTCAAAATGGATGGATACAGAGGTATACGATCTTGTAGTGACCGTATAATCACCTCATCACATATAAGCTGCAGCCTCGGTGCTTGTTATCTAGGGTTTGCACTCTTCACACTCTCTCTCTCCAGTATATATATACATGCTGGAGCCTCAGCGCTTGTAGTTGCTCTCTTCACACTCTCTCACCCTCTCCAGATCTAAACAAGACTTTGTTGGCCTCTCTCTCTCAGCGCTTGTAGTTGCTCTCTTCACACTCTCTCACCCTCTCCAGATCTAAACAAGACTTTGTTGGCCTCTCTCTCCCCTCACTGCTGGTCAAAGAGCCGGCAGGATCCGTCCGCCGGGAAGGGAATGAGGCTTAACGCTGTCGCCGTCGGCAAGGGAGGGAATCCACTATAGGCGCAACTATTCACTTTCACCCAGCGGCGGTGCGGGAGGGCCTCCGACTCCTTCTTCTTTGCCGCCGTACATAGTGTGGGCCAAACGGCCTCCGGTCGCCCACCGAACCACACCCCAAGAACCTTAAGGTATAATTTACTTATTCCACATGCATTGCTCTAGCTGCATGTGGCCTTTTTCCGCTTCTGCACTTGAATCTAGGTGTTGGATCAAACAGGAAAGTAGTGGGGAAAGTTGTATAACATGAATCTAGGACGTGGTTCAAAGAGGAAAGGAATGGGGGAAAGTAGTGTGAAAAGTTGTATAGCATGAATCTAGGACGTGGTTGAAAAAGAAAAGGAAGGGGGAGAGTTGTATTGCATGAATCTAAGATGTGGTTCAAAGAGGAAAGGAATGGGGGAAGTTGTGGGGAAAGTTGTATAGCATAAATCTAGGACGTGGTTCAAAGAGGAAATGAAGGGGCAAAAGTACTAGTACAGACTGGCTATCCAGCACCTACGTTGGTCGAAAAGGGAAAACAATGACAAACGCAGTACGCACATCTATGACGAACTGATCTTTTGTTTTGGCAGACAAGGCTGTACTGTTTGAGAAGGACTAGATTTGCTGCGCTCACATAGGGAAAGGTGTCTAAAGATAACAAAACTGGGACCAACACAAATATGCTCCTTGGTTGTTCGTTCTTTGTTGCAACAAACTGTGCATGACCCCAGTACATCGGTAGATGCACATGGTGGTGGTGCGTCCACTATCCCGTGCAACTCTTTAGCTGTTGTTAATGTAAGGCCTTGTTTGGTTAAAAACTCCCTAGTCCCTACCAGCTTGGTTCCAAGGACTAAACATGGACTAGAGGTTATTAAATGACATGCTAAAAGACCATGTTACCTCTAGTAATGAACTAATAGAGACAAGGTGCGATGCGTGGTAGGGGCAACTATTGGAAAAAGTCCAAAAAAGACTCTCCCTCGGGGTCTTCTTTCTTTAATCCCAAATGCCCACTTTTAGTCCCTAAAAGTCCCTCCTGTTTGGTTTAGATGGGACTGACACGGAGTTTTTTTAGTCCCTACACCAAAATGTCCCTGTAAACAAACACCCTCTAATAATGCCGCTGGAAAATTGATGCAATGCCAAACTTAAAAGCAAATTACATGTTTAATGAAATTTATTATTAATATAATCTCTATGTTAATATTAATCAATGCCACCATTTGAGAAATGCTACTGTCTTGCTTTCTTTCCCATTTAGATAAGGTAGATGCTTCTTTTTGTTGGCTTCTATGTCAGCTACCGCTATTGACCACTAGCTGTTTCCTTTGCACCTCTGTGTAAACAGGGTTATCTACTTCACCTCGTCGCCATTGTGACCTTTTATTGCACTGCACAAAACACTTTTGTTTTAAGAGTGTTTTGTGCAGTTCAACCAAAATGTCACACTGACAATGTTGCTTGATTGCTTGATCTTAGTGGAACTGCACAAGAGGAGATCTTACTTCCTATCCGTGTTGGGAAATTTGGTTCAGATCTTCTTCTTGCGAGTTGTTTGAATTCCGCATCATGAGAGGTTAGTACTAGCCTTTCACATGATTCTGCAGTGTGATTTCATATGTTGTGCTACTTGTATGGTAACATTGCTTGATTTTAGTGAACTGCACAAATGGAGACAAGACTTCCAATCTGTATGTGCACCATAATATCCCATTGATGTAAGATAAGGATATTTCACAACTGTTGGCCTGTATTTTTCCACTTTCATCAGAAAATTAATGTCATTGTTTAGTGCTATACTTGTGCTCCCTAATTGACATGCCAAATCTTACATTGAAGGCGAAGCTATCTGTTATTGAACCAAGTGATGAAGGGGAAGAACAAGCGGAAGAAAAACAAAAATCAACTCCCGGTGCTGTAATGAAGCACTGGAACTGTGATGACACAAGTAATGATATAGTTTTGCATCTTAATTTATTGCTATGGCTGGAACGAGCAATTGTTTTGCCACTAATTTGATGCCACTCTTAATGTAATACGTAATTATCTCTACTTATGCAAACAGGGATCTTCATTGAAGATACCATATATTTTAGTGGAACTGCACAAGAAGATGTTGGAAACATTAAAATAATCGAGGAGTATATAGTAAGCATGGCCACCACAGTAGATAGCAACAGATGGTTCCGGAGAAGTGCTTCATCTGTATACTCTACACAATAAGCCTCCTGACAGAGGTTGGTACTCGTCCATTGATTTCATCCATATGATTGAGCTTTGTCATCTCTATTGGTGTTGTTCTACTGTTTAGACACTGTCATGAAAAAGTGGTATTGTCCTTGAGAAGTGCTTCATCTGTGTTGTTTTAAATATTTCCTTTCCCGTTTTTCGAGCAAACAGGGATGCTAGAATTGAGTTGTCCTCTTGTATTTGCACAACAGGATCATCCTCTTCTGAAGAAGAATATGGAGTACGTGAAGTGACTAGTTCCAATTATGCCAAGATGAAGAAGCCATGTCTATCTTCTCATCAGAAGGAGAAGTTGAAGGATGGTTACATTACTCCCCACAAGACCAAACTAACACTACTAGGGAAAAGCCTATACACAGAATCTTATCAGCAACGCGCTTTAAAATAAGGTGCTGCTGCTAATTAGCAGTAGTGTGCTCAGGGGTAACTCGCTGCTGAAACAAATATAGCAGTAGCGCGCCCGCTCAAAGATGCGCAACTGCTAGAATTCCCACGAGGCCGCCGCGAGGCTAGTTATAGCAGCAATGCGTTATAACAACGAGCGCTACTGCTACATAGCATAGTAGCAGTGCATTTCTCCAATAAGCGCTACTGCTAAGTTTACTACAAAAATTTAGTCCCACCTCGCTCCGTGAAGAGAGTTTCTACCACCTTAAATATGTTACTTCTCAAACTTTGACAAGCACTTGGTCTTCACTGAACTCTATGTGTAGAATTTGTGGCTGCAATATGAGTCTTCACCTGTTCCTAAACCGGCGAGGACTCATATTGACAAATCAGATTGTACACAAAAAGATCGTTGATGATCAATGTATTTTTGATATATCGAACAAAGTCTATTTTTACATGCTGACACATAGCAGTAGCGCTTTATTGTGAAAGGCGCTGCTGCTAGATAGCTTAGCAGTAGCGTCTTTTACTACAACGCGCTACTGCTAAGCCATTCATCTCCCACCCCCATCTCCAGAATCCGATCCACTCACACAGTCACACACTAGCTCACTGGATCCCCTCTCAATCCCCCGCGCCGGTCCACCCCCGTCGCCCCTCCTCCGTCTGCACCGCCGTCACCTCCTCCTCCTTGCTGGACTCGGTACCGGCCTCCTCCTTTGTCGTCCCTCTCCACTCGCTGCTGGTCGGCCCCTCCTCGCTCTGCCTTCCTCCTCCGTCCTCCCTCCATTGGCCGCACCGACCGGCCCCTCCTCGCTCCGCCTTCCTCCTCCATCCTACTCTCTTCTCCCTCCTCGAGTCGCCCCTCCTTCTCCCTCCTGCCCGCTACATTTTGATTTAGTAGCTAGGCTAGTTCATATGCAACATTTTGATTTAGTTGATATTATTTAGTTGATTTAGTAGGCTAGTTGATTTAGTTGACTTAGAACATTTTGATTTAGTTGATTTAGTAGGCTAGTTCATTTAGTTGATTTAGTTGACTTAGAACATTTTGATTTAGTTGATTTAGTAGGCTAGTTTATTTAGTTGATTTAGAACATTTTGATTTAGTTGATTTAGTAGGCTAGTTGATTTAGAACATTTTGATTTAGTTGATTTAGTAGGCTAGTTGATTTAGTTGACTTAGAACATTTTGATTTAGTTGATTTAGTAGGCTAGTTCATATGCAACATTTTGATTTAGTTGATATGATTTAGTTGATTTAGTAGGCTAGTTGATTTAGTTGACTTAGAACATTTTGATTTAGTTGATTTAGTAGGCTAGTTGATTTAGAACATTTTGATTTAGTTGATTTAGTAGGCTAGTTGATTTAGAACATTTTGATTTAGTTGATTTAGTAGGCTAGTTGATTTAGTTGACTTAGAACATTTTGATTTAGTTGATTTAGTAGGCTAGTTGATTTAGTTGATTTAGAACATTTTGATTTAGTTGATTTAGTAGGCTAGTTGATTTAGCTGACTTAGAACATTTTGATTTAGTTGATCGTTAATCCTTTGCTCATATTGCTTTAGGAAAAATGGCGCCACCACCACCACCACTATATCGACTATGCAAGTCAAGATGCGCCAGCAGCCTTGCAACTGGCAAGCTGTTCGGCATCTACTTCCAGCCAAGTTTTCGTCATGCGGCGGTAAGTAATTAGATGAAATGTAATAACTATTTTATTTTTAGTGTTGGCATTACTGCATTGTGTCATTTTGCTTATTTTACACAGATCGTCCCATGCAATGTGAGGTTGAAATTCAACAAGCTGACAGGAGACACTATGACATTTGAGGCTCCTGGGGGGCCGTACACTATGGAGGTCAAGAAAGGACGCAATATATCGCAGATTGGAGGAGATGGATGGGCCCGTTTTGTCGCTCGCATGCGTCTTACTGGTGGTGAGTTGATCAGCTTCTCCTTCCGAGCAGAAAGACCCAAGCTAGCTGTCATTTATCTCAACCTGGTGGAAGATGATGAAGATGACGAAGATGATGAAGATGATGAAGATAATGAGGACCCACTCGATGAAGATGATGAGGACCCACTTCATGAAGCCATCATAGCTCAAAGAACAAGGCTGAGTGAGGAGGAGGTGTCCAACCTGTGGGACATAATTCCGCCATGTGCTGACTTTGTCGAGGTGCCATTCGTGACTCGCTTGACAAATACCATGGTTGATCGACATGATATGGTATGTTATACTCCCTCCGTTCCTAAATATTTGTCTTTCTAGAGATTTCAACAAGTGACTACATACGGAGCAAAATGAGTGAACCTACACTCTAAAATAAGTCTACATACATCCGTATGTTGTGTCCATTTGAAATGCCTAGAAAAACAAATATTTGGGAATGGAGGGAGTACTTACAAATGCAAATTATCTGATGAATTACTTAGTGTACAGTCCAATGATATGGTATGTTGTGTGGAATCTAGTCGATGATATGTTTTAGTGTAGAGTTTGATCACATGCTTATTAGTGTAGAATCTAAGGAAACTATTAATAGTGTAGATAATCCATATGTACTTATTTGCGAGGCTATTTATTAATTGATATGTTTTTCTTATTCAAAAATTGGCAAAGAGCATATCTGTGAGTTATGCTATCGAGCCTGATGAAGAAGGTTCAGTTGGACTACGCCTTACTCCAAGGGGCTCCATCACAACCTGTACTTACCGCGTGCACATGGACGATCACACACACTTAAACTCAGTTGGGTGGAAGAAATTCCTCGATGGCAAGAATCTTCATGTTGGACAGGCCATCCTAATTACTATCAGGAACACCAACTGCCCAGGCTTGAGGATGATGATTGTCTTCGATATCATCTAGAACTACATGTGTGTGTGTGGCTATATCATCTAGAACTACATATGTGTGTGTGTGGCTATATCATCTAGAACTACATATGATGATCATCGTCGATATTATCTGGAACTACATATGATGATGGCCGTTGATATGACCTTGTACTGCTTGAGGATGCATGTTGACTATGCATGAAATTGTTATCTAGTACTCCCTTCGTTCGAAATTACTCGTCGTGGTTTGAACTAAAACCACGATGAGTAATTTGGAACGAAGGGAGTACTACCTAGTAATGGTTTATGAATTGATATCTACTAGTAGTACCTAGTATCTAGTATCTGAAAGGGAAACTGAAAGGGAAAGGGGTAATGGGAAAATGATGAAAGATATAGCAGTAGCGAGGGATGGCGAAATCGCTACAGCTAGGTAATAGTAGCGCGTTCCTAAAAAGCGCTGCTGATATCGTGAACAGTAGTAGCGCGGGTAAGGGCCGCACTACTACTATGAGTTAGCTGTAGCGCCTTATTAGTAGCGCAGCCACCCGCCCTGCTGCTAGCCTCAAAACCCGCGCTACTACTAGGGTTTTCCCTAGTAGTGTGACTTCAGCTCAGAAGGACTGACAAATCTCCATTTTCTTGATGTGTGCGCGAGTACAGTGTTGTTCTAGGATTCTTTCCGGTGAGTTCCATTTTTCTAGAAGTGTGCTCTACATGTACCATGCAGGTGCCTGTTTAAACTGTTAGTTCATAGTACAGTTTGCTTTATACTAATCACTTTTTTTATATTTGTGCAAACATGGGTGCTCAGCTTGAT
Source organism: Triticum aestivum (assembly GCF_018294505.1). Classification (NCBI taxonomy): domain Eukaryota; kingdom Viridiplantae; phylum Streptophyta; class Magnoliopsida; order Poales; family Poaceae; genus Triticum; species Triticum aestivum. The sequence goes on along the minus strand of NC_057798.1, from coordinate 667,335,961 downwards.
TTCAATGGGAACTGCACAAAATGTTCATGAATACATCAAATCATTCATTTCCACCACAAGAAAGGAGGTGCCGATAATTTCAAGGCGTTGCAACATATAAGGGCGAAATCATACGAGCTACGCGCGGATTTGGTTGATTTTGGTGGAACTGCACTGTCGGGTGGTGGGTGCGACATATGCCAATGGATGCTTATCATTGTGGGACCAAGTTAGACATCGCCAGTGCCTGGAAGCGGGATGATGCGAAGACATGTACGCCGGTGGATCTTACCCAGCTTCGGGGCTCTCCGTTGAGATAACACCCCTACTGTTGCTCTGCGGGGTCTCCGCATGGTCACTACATCAACAAGTAGCTAGAATGATGCTCCTTGAGCTGTTCGGTGGCAGGAGGAAGAAGGGCAAGGCTAGCTCTCTCCTCTCCCGATGGTGGTGTCTAAAACTCTTAGTGTTCAACCCTTTGCATGGGTGTCCTGGGGGGTTTATATAGGCCTACCCCCGGGGGTACAATGGTAATCCGGCAGGCACGGGCCCAGGCCGTCAGTGTCTACAACCGCTGTCTTCTCCATCGACTTCTGGGGCCCGCCGACTGGTGGGTCCCGCCGGGGGCTGGTTACTGTAGCCTCGCCTCTGGTGACGAGGGATTTGTCGAGGTAAGCATGGCTACAGTACTGCCGCCTTGCGGGCTCCCACTGTAGCCATACCACGTCTCGTCTGCTTAATGGTGCACGCGCCCCGAGGGGAGCAAGCCGGCTACTGGAAGCCAGCCCGGCCTTGGGCCGGCTGGGGGAGGCTGGGCCGCCTTCGGATGTCTCTCTGACCAAAGGGGCCCGCCACCTACAGGCCGTGCTAGCATCCCGTCGTGGATGGCGTCATGACTCTCATGGCAACAGTGCCACGCCGGACGAGGGATGGCCGCCCCGTACGGGGTACTGTGGCCATGTATCTTCTGGGATTCGGGGATGGCAGAGTCTTCTATAGCCACGCCCCGCCCCATCACCGTTATGGGCGATGGTCTTTAGGATGCGGCGCTCGGCGACCTACTTCTTGGAGTCGGCCCTTCGTGTGCCGCCTTCTGGGAGTCGGCCCTTTATGGGTCGTCTTCTTGGGCTCGGTCCTTCATGGGCCGGTTTCTTGGAGTCGGCCCGATCGTGGCGCCCCTCAAAGGTTGTTTTATAGCCGGTCCGGCTTCCGCCAGCCGGCTTAAGCGATAGCGGGCCGGGGGAAGGCGGCCCCACGTCTCAGGTGCTTTAAGCTCCAATCGGCCTATTGTTTTTTTGATGGCCAAAGGGAGCTGGTTAGGCTACCCGTGGTCATTTACTCCGACAGTAGTCCCTGAAGCTGGTTGGGCTTCACGGCTGGAGAGGGAATCGTGAAGCTCGGCCAGCTTCCTATCCCGAGGAGCCAGCTGCTAGGAGCCGGCCTTCCTGGCATGCCTTCTCGGCGAAGCTTCCTCAAATTTCGAAGGCGGGAACTAGCGGGCGCGATAACCGAACGGCGGGCCGCCCGCCCGCCTTCAGCGTGCCACATGGAGCCCCTCATCTGGCAAGGCCTGCCAGCCCACGCGCACGACGGGACATCGCTGCAGGCCGGGGCCCGCCAATCCCGCGCCTCGGCCCTCGTGCGGATCTTTTGTGGCCCGAACCGTTCGCACGTCTTCCGGCGGCGGTTCCCACTTGCCATCAAGGCACGATAGCTACGAGATGTGGGGGAGTGGGCGCAGTTAATCCCACGCCCCTCTCGCGCCTTGCCTCCTCGGCTTTGCCGCGCGAGGCTATAAGTAGGGGCGGAAAGGGGGAGCAGCAGTAGCTCGCACGCTCGCCCTCGCCCCGCCCCCTCCTTCTTCTGTCTCGCCGCAGCAGTTCCTCGTCGAGCCCCTGCCTCGGGATCCTCTTCCTCCCAGCGTGCCGCAGGCCTGCTGCCCCCACGCCGGTCGCTTCTTGCCGCCGCACTCGCCGTCATGGCTCCGACGTCGAGCTCGTGGGACGGCTCCATCATCCGCAGCGACCACATAGATTTTCTACGCAAGACTCGGCGGCTGCCGAGCGAGGATCTCGTGTAGGTCCGCCTTGCGTTGGCGAGGGAGATCTCGCCGGTGCCAGAGGAGGGCGAGCGAGTGATCTTCTACTCGCATTGCATGCGTAGCGTCGGCCTCCCTGTCGGCGGCTTCTTCCGTGCGTTCCTCGAGTTCTACCAGCTTCAGCCGCACCACCTCACCCCCAACACGGTGGTGCTGCTGTCGGCCTTTGTATCTCTATGTGAAGGCTTCCTCGGTATCCTCCCCACCATCGAGCTCTGGGGGGAGTTCTTCCAGTCCAAGCTCGGCACGGCTGTTGCCGGCGTGCCAGCTCAGTGTGGCGCCTTCATCGCCATAAGGCGGTCCGTCACCGACAATCCATTTCCTGCCATCGTGTTGATCCAGTCGGTGAAGCTCTGGCAACAGTCTTACTTTTATGTAAAGAACATTGCCCCGAATGGCGACTACGTCAATTTGCCGGCTTACGGAGCCGGCCCGCCGGCTGGGAGGCTGGCCACATGGTCCTACCGGGCCAGATCACTAACGCCGGCTGGAGGCGGAGCCGTCGCCTGACTTTGGGTGCTCATCCAGTCGGACCACCTGACCGGGCCCGACTTGATTGCCGCCTTCATCGAGCGCCGGGTTCTTCCACTTCAGGGCCGCCCTCATCTGATCTGTCAGATGAGCGGCCGCTTCGACCCGAGCTGGCTCAGCACCAGGGAGATGCCTCATGATGAGGTGTCCTACATGATGAACTACATCGCCAACTGCAAGCTCAAGCCGCACTGGCAGTATGGCATGGCGCCATTCTCTCGCGCCAATCCGCCACCCATGGTAAGTTTCTTTCTTTGTTTGTTGCCGAATTCTTTTCCGGGTTGACTCCTGATTCGTTGGTTGTGTCTTGAACCAGAACCCCCTTCTTCATCCCTCGGCCGGGACTGCGGGGCCGGAACGCGAGTTCGCCCTGGACCGCGAGGCGGATGATCCTGACGACCCCGACTTGGGAGCGGCTGCCCTAGACGGGCGGCTCCAGCTTCACTGCCAGCTTCGACGATTGGCTCGAAGATGACGAGGCCGACCTCGTCCCACGTCGCCAGCCGGCGTCCGACCCCCAAGGCGCTGGTCCATCTGGCGGGCCGGCTGCACGAGGCGGAGTTCCGAAGCGCCAAGCGGCGCCGACTTCCTTCGGCGGCCGACCGAAGAGGCCTAGGGTGCCAGCAGCGGCAACCAAACGGGACGAAGCGGCCGCAAAGGCGGCCCGCTTCCGCAAAGTGGTGAAGCAGCCGCAGGCAGTCTCGGCGTAAGTTCTAATCTTTGCACAATCTTCCTTTCTTCTCTTCATTTGAAGTTCTTCTAAGTTTTGTCTTCCGTTTGTCAACTAGGGCTCTGCTCACCCTTGAGCGAACCACCGCCGCCTCCATATTCGGCGGAGCAGGAGGGTCTGCGGGTTCCCGCCGTGTGGATCCCTACGCCGAGCTTCAGGCGGCGACGGAGCGGAATGCGCGGGAGGCGCAAGAGGAGCGGGAAGCGGAGGAGAGAAGGGCGGCTGCCGCCGAGCCGGCCCTAGAGACGATGGTGGAGTCGGCCGAGGCGCAAGCTGACACGGCGGCCAGGGCCCGGGCGGAGGCCGAGGCCGCGGAGAAGGCAGCGGAGGCCCTGCAAGGGCAACCTCCGCAACTCGTCATCCCCCTCCGCTCCGTGCCCCCAGACGTCCCGCAGCCCTCGCTGGAGGAGATTAGCCGCGACCAGCCGATGGCGGAGAGGGAGGAGGGCGACGTGATCGTCTTGGAGGGAGGAGCGGTGCAGCCTCCACCGACCGGGACCGGCCAAGGTGGCCAGCCTGAGGTGCCGCCTGAGCAGCCGGCTGCGCAGGCGGATCTTGTGGTCCGAGCGCCAGCTCGCCGTCGTGCAGTGAGGGCGGCTTCGGAGCCGGATCAGCAGAGGGCGGCCGCCTCCAGCTTGCTGTCACATGAACTGGAGTGGGCCACCGCTAGCTTGCCAGGGTGGACGTAGGATGGTGGGACAGCCGCGCGGAACTTGGCGGTGCAAGATGTCCGCAGCCGGCTTTAGGCCCAAGCCACCGCGCTGCAACAATGTACCCGAGAACTTCTCGCGACACGGGCGGTCGTTCGGGTGAGTTCTTTGCTCTTGATTTTTATCCGTGGGGGCACGTCAGCGCACCCACTGGGTGTAGTTCCCGAGTTCCGAGCCGGCTGCTGAGCAGGCGGCTTGGAACTTCTTCGAAGACTCGTTTTGCTAACTTGCTTGCTTCTTCGTCCTGTTTGTAGGATTACCACAACCTCCATGCCGCTACCTTCAACTCCCAGGTCCGGGAGGCAGACAAGAGGTCCGCCGATCTGACGGAGAGCCGGTGTGAGTATTTTTATCTTTTCATTCTCATGTGGGGGCACGTCAGCGCACCCACTGGGTGTAGTCCCCGAGATTCGGGTCGACTGCTGAGCAGCCGGGTCGAATCTTTCTTGCCGACTTCTTTCTTATCTTTCTTGTTTCCATACTGGTAGGAGCCAATGCCAACTTGAGGAAGCAGCTGGGTATCGCCCAGACCGCCCTTTTTTTGCGAGCTCAATGCCTTGGCCCAGGAGCGTGACCGCCTGGCCAACAGGCTGGCTGACCAGGAGGAAAGCCACCAAGTGACCCTGAAGGCGGCCCAGGACAGCGAGGCCGCCCTGAAAGCCGAATTCGAGACCGAGGCGGCGGGCTGGGCCGAGGCGAGGCAAGCTCTGAGCGAAGGCTACGGCCGCGTCGAGGACTTGGTCGACGGTAGGCCGCCTTCTCCTTCACTCTTTGCTTGTTTTTGCAAGTCGGTTTAACTCCTGACTTGCTCTGTTTCTTCTTCTTCATGCAGAGTACTTTCCCAGCCACTCTGTCGCTGCCAACCAAGCCATCGAGGCCCACCGAGAGGCCCGGCGGCAGGCTGGGCTTGAAGTCGCACCGAACGCTAACCGGTCGCTTGAGGAGCAGCTTCTGGCGATCGAGGCCCGTCCAGCTGGCCTACCGCATGCTCCGCCGGCTCCAGCGTGCCGGGGCGCAGGTGCTGGCCGCCCTTTGGCCAGGTGAGGTAATCCCTCGCACCCCCAGCCGCACTGCCGACTGGCTGGAGGTAGCCGTCGGCCGCCTTTAGGCCTGAAAGGCTTCAGCAGCACGATCCGGCGCTCGACGGGTGCTGGAGTTCGTCCGGGCTTGGTACCCAGGGCTGAACTTGGATTAGCTGCGCGCCTGGCGGCAGGAGGCCGACGAGGAGCTGGAGCGGTGCGGCCGGCTATCATTCAGCGTGCCTTGGCGATCGCCGACTTCACCGACACCAGCATCTTTTCTCCCGAGGTGAACGAGGACGGCGTCGCGTAGCCGGAGGACTGGTTCGGGCGGAACCCAGCCGATGGTGAGGACTCGGGGGAGGAGATTGACTCCAGTGACGAGGGCGGGGAGGAGGAGGAGGAAGACGGCGAAGACGCTGAGCCGGATACCGGAGCGGCCGGCCAGCCTCAGCCTGACCGCGCCTCTAGCAACAAGGCACGCGCGAACACTCCTGTGACGCCCGGATAATTAGGCTACAGTAGTCTCACGTTAATGGTGCCATGTCACCTCAGTCACTGTAGTTAATCTCAGGTTGATTCGAAAACGTTTCAAATTCAATTTCAAATTAATGCCAAATGACAAATTTTTCAAAATATTTAAGTAAAATGTTCGGGGTGTGCAGTTAAATGCCTGGGTAATTATAATAAAGCAAACACATTTTTATAAAATGCCTAGATAATTTAAGATGATTTAAAACAGAAAAGAAGATAAAAGAAAATACAAAACAGAAAGCAGAAAAGAAAAAAGGGAAAAGTGCCCCTGGCCCAACTCTGGGCCAACCGGCCCAGCTGGCCACTTCCGCCGGCCCGGTCGAACCAGCCCAACTGGACACCTCTTATCCCCTCACCCACCGAAACCCTAACCTACCCCACTCCCCACTCGCTCTCCCCCACCCCCTCGCTCTGGATCTGGATCGGGAGGAGCCCGATCCCCTTCTCCCTCGCTCGGCACCCGACGCCGTTGCCCGTCGCCGCCTGGAGACCACGCCGCCTGGACCTCGCCGGCGCCCTCCCCCACCGGCCTGCCTCCTC